>NC_072734.1:61736118-62036118 GCF_026930045.1 Uloborus diversus | reverse complement strand
GTTATTCTGATGCATAAGCTATATTATTGTAAAGTTTCATCAAAATCCGTTTAGTAGTTTTTGCGTGAAAGAGTAACAAACATCCATACATCCATACATCCATACAGACAAACTTTCGCATATATAATAGTAGTGAGATACTATTTTCAGTTTTAACATAAAGGCAATAATCGTACTTACTTCTACGAAACCCTAGACTTTCAATATAATCATTAAAAAATTCATACCAAGCGTGGACTCTCTTTTAGACCATATAATGCTTTGTTTAACTTATAAACACTATTGGATATTGGATTCATCATCATAAACTTGTGGCTGTCTTACATAAACTTCAGATAACACTTTACTATTTAAAATGCTGTCTCGACATCCATTTCATGTATGCTTAAACTATGCTGACAAGAACAAGAAAGTAACAGTTTTAAAGTTTGCATTTTAACAACAGGTGAGTATGTATCATCAATGCTGTCCTTTTATTGGAACCCTCTAACAACTAACTTGGCCTTTAAAAAACATCCCCTGGTTTTCTTTTAATCACCATTTCACATCTAGGATTGCTTTATTCTGCGGTAATCTCAGTAGTGTCCAAGTATTGTTTTTGATAAGACGGTTCATCTCCCTGTCCATTGCCTCTTTCCATAGTTCAGCTTCATTGCATGTTATCGCCTCTTTGAAGTTATCTGGAATCGTAGCATCACAATAATTCGCGTCAACATAATATCCGAATTCTTCATCGAATCGAACGGGTGGTTTGACTTGCCTTTTCGGTCTCGTTTCACTTTTAATTTCATCATCTTTTTTTTTTGCATTGTCTTTGAAACTCTTTTTATTACTTTGCCCATTTGACGCTTCTTCAGTTAGTGTCTTATCATTTGTATCATGACTGTCATCTTCCTCATCACAGTTTACACACATAACGTCTTCTTCAATTATGTCAACATGCCTGGCAACTATTATTCTATTATTGACCAAAATGTACCGATCTTCCGTATATCCAAGCAAAATTCCAAATTCAGCTTTTTTATCCTATTTGGTTTCTCTTTGTCCATCTGGTACTCTGACATACACTTTATTGCCATATAGTTTTGATTCTTTTGCAAAAGGTTTTTTTTTGTCAAAAAATATTTCATAAGGTGTCTTCCTCAGTACAGTATTTGTCATTGTCCTGTTTTTCAGATAAACGGCTGTTTTAATTACTTAGGCCAATAACGCCTATCAACTTTTGCTTCTGCTAGGAGACATCTAGCCATTAGGGTCTGGGGGGGGGGGAGTAGTCAATGGGGTAAAGTGGTCATTCTTGTGGCTTGGAAATAAATGTTCGAATGAATGTGAAAATCTCATTATAGAGTAGAGCAGTTAGAAACTACATTTTGAATACAAAATTTTACAGCTGGCAGCATTTTATTTGGTAAAAAAAAAATATTTTGTGTGAATATGAAAAGTTTTTAAATTGAAACACGTCTTTAAACTTCCTTGGGAAATTTTGTTTGTTAGAATTATGAACAGATTGACTGCATAGGAAGCTTCCTACATGTCTCAAGAACTCTTACACATTAACAGTTATCTGATTCTATTTTAGATAATTTTTTAGAACAATTTAAATAAGATGGGCTAAAGTGGTCATAATATTAGGCTTAACAAATATTGTTCTTCTACTGTCACTTAATCGTTAAGTATAAAGCAGATATAAATTAAATATTCATTTCACTTAATCTGTATTGTTTTTACAGTAAATGGGGTTAAATATACGAGTGTGTGCGTATGTATACGCATATACTCGTGTAGGCACGTATATAGACGTATTCACATAAATGCACCAATAAATACGTATATGGGTATCTGCAAGTATTTTCAATCTATACAGATATACAGACATTCGACTATATACGTATATACCCGCTTATACTCGTACATATATAAACACCTGTATACTCAGGTAGACACGTATATACGCGTACGTACTCGAGTAGACACTTACATACAAGCATATGATAAAATACAAGTGTACAGGGGAGTTGAAACTTTTGCGCAAATTATTAAAAGGTGTTAGAGGGGAGGATAAGAAGTAAGAGTCATGAGGAACATGGTCACTAACTCAGTGCTGACGTGCTACATACACGCAATGCCAGAAACTACTGGATGCGAAATAGGTCACTAATTTATCACGCAAAGACAATTTTACACAACATTTTAGGTCTCAAGAAAGTTTTAAGGCGATTGATGAAATTTGCGGCCTTCAGCTTTAATACATGTGCGTCGCAATCACAAAGCACTCTCTGTTGCAATAACGAGATTTTCGAAAAACTTTCATCAGTCGCTGTGCCTTTGTTGCGATGCTTGTATTAGAGCTACTACAGGCCGTAACTTTTAACAACTGCTCTAAATATTTCTTAAAAACTAAAATGTTGAGTAAAATCATCTTTGTGTAACAAATTTGTGATTTGTTTTGTATCCATCATTTTCTGGCTTTGTGTGCATGTAGCGCGTCAGCGAACGTAAGTTCCTTATAATTCTTTGCTTCTTATCCTCCCCTCTCACACCCCTTAGAGTTTTCCCCAAGAGCTTGGATTCACTCTGCAGGCACACATGTATATAAGCTTATATACTCGTGTATATACATGTACTGGTGTATACACGTAAATGTACGTATATACACGTCTATACAGGCATATAATCGTATTTGCACGTTTTCCTACTTATATAATCGTGCTTCACAATATATATAGATATATGTGAGTAGACACGTACGAACACGCACTGGATGTATCCATGAATTAACTCGTGCATACTCGTATATGTGTATGTACGTGTATATGCGTACATACAGTGTACAGCAGACGTATACACACATATATGCGTGTATACGTCTACTGTACTCGTATATATTCAGATATGCACGAATATACTAGAGATACAAGTGCATACACGCATATGATGTTCGTTTACACGCTCATGTACCCGTACATACACGTGACACGTATATATACGTGTCACGTGTATGTACGGCTATATACGGGGTATGGGTATGTACGGGTACGGGTGCCCGTATTAACTCGCAGTTAACGTTTGAAAATTGACTGAGTCATATTTTAAGGCTGATTGGTCACTAGTATTTTTTTTTCAGTTTGGAAAAAGAAAAATTGAACCTCATTATGGAAAAACGGAAAGCACACATTCGTTCACCCATACTTGCACGGACTAGCGGTGAACTTTCAAACAATTTCATAGCATATTCTGGGTGAATATTTTGCTTTTTTTTGCCATAGTCGAATAGCTTGAAAGAATAAAACTGATTTTAAAAGACATATGCACTTTATCTTTGAAAAGCATAGTTAAACTAGTATGTTGTGGCCATCACGAAACTTTCTTCTATATTTTTCTTTTTTTTTTTTTTTTTCTGATCCCTCCCCATGCTTGACGAGGAAGCAATATTCCCAACAAAAACAAAATGACACATGCAAAAACTTGACGACTATCCCAATGTCTGAATTATTGCAAAAGCAAAGCAAAGAGCGAAAATTGAAAGTTATTTTAAAAGCCTTGCTTGAATGAATTACAAATATTTTATTTGTTAACAAACATAAGATGGCAACAGTTAAAAATTTTAAATCATTGAGATAATATTTCCTATCATTTCCATACAATTAAAATCACGAGAAATACGCAGACGACAATCTATTACGATTTATCTTTCTTATTGTTGCTTTAATAAAAATATTTTTATTCGCAAAAAAAAAAAAAAAAAAATCAACACCTCTTGGAGCGATCGGCGTCAAAATAGAACCAAAGCCTGTTTACATATGGATTCACATATATTCCAAATTTCAACCAGAACGTAGCATTACTTCTTGAGATAGGGCACTCAAAATGGAAAAAAAGAACGGGTGATTGCGCTACCTCCTTTTTAGCTGTTGACACAAAAATAAAATCAGTTCTTATACCCACTAAGGGCTACTTGCCGATAAATTTTTCTTTCATTCCGTTCATTATTTCTTGAGATACAGCAGTCACAATTGACGACAAAAAACGTTCTATAGCTCAACCCCCGTTTGAGTTATTGACACCAAAATTGAATCAGCACCTGTTCCTGTTAATACCAACATATGGACCAAATTTTGTTTGATTCCGCCAGTAACTTCCTGAGGAATAGCAAGCACGCGTAACTCGAAAAACGTCCCATTGCTCCACCCCCCTTGGAGGAATTCGCGCCAAAAACTAATGGGCACAAGTTCACATAGGGGCACATATGTGTACTAAATTTCGTTCGATTTCATGCGGTAGTTTTTGTTGTAGAGCGGCCACAAGAAACTGGTCACACACAGACGTGACACACATACATACACACACACACACACACACACACACACACACACACACACATACATACACACACACAGACAGACAGACATTTTCCAAAAATGGTCGAAATGGACTCAGCACACCTCAAAACGTTCGAATCCGTCAAAATTCGAAATTCGAAAATTTGCACGAATCCAATACTTTCTTCTATATATTAGATATAGAAGAAAGTAAAAATGAAATCTTTTTAGCAGCTTTTCAGCGTGTACGACATTGGCCATTGGTTAATCAACGCGCTCTCTTGTTGCCAACCGATTATTTCATTCCATTGTTGAAAGTTTTTCTTGGATGCAATGATTCTATGGTTACGCTTTTGACGTAATGTGGATAAGACCTATCTTCGAAGTTGGTGTGCTGTCCATAATAGCAGCCTTATGCGACTACCTAACATGTTGCCTCACTTTCTTAGATTTAAGAAGGGTAACGGAGTCAGAATGAGACTGATTTTGGGATGAAGGACCCGGAGGCTTTAGAACTTCAAGAGTCGTAGTAGGATTTTTTCATTTTCTCTCCGAGTCCATAGCCCTGCAGAAGCTTAGAAGTCAGATTTTGGGCTAAAGGTTTCGGAAACGGATTTGATTGTTCTAAAATTTTTAGAGCCGGAGTCGGAGGATATAGGAGTTACGAGTAAAATTTAAAAAAAAAAAAAACGTTCTATTGCGCAATATTATTTTTAGCAATTGTTACCAAAATTAAATCAGCTACTGTACTCTATAGGTTCAATATATGGACCAAATTTCGTGCGATTCTGCCAGTCAGTTCCTGTGATATAGCAGACACGCATAACAGAAAAAACATTCGATTGCTCCACCTCCTTGGAGGAATTGACGCCTAAAACTAATGGGTATCAACCCATTACGATATTAGGAAAAGCAGATATTATTTGCATAGATTTTCCTTTATTACCAAAAGATTTTTGCGAAGTTAAATGAATTCACTTCATTTTATGCGAAGTAATTTTATTTATTTCGTTATACTTATTTATTCCCCCCTCCCCCAATGGGGTTGTTTCCTTCAGTTAAAAGTACTGCTTTTAGTCACTGAAGTTGATAGTTTTTTTTTTTTTTTTTCATTCTAACATGGATACAGAAAATACTTTCATTTTCCCAACAGGTATTTTTTAATTATTTTTAAAACAATTGAATCGTCTGGTTTAAGAAGGGAATGAAGACCAAAAATTGCGAAAATTACTTTTCGAACTCCAAATTATCTCCAAGCGTTGATCTACTTGTGAGTGCTAAAACGAATAGACAAAAACCAGTCCCTAAAGGCAGACATAGCAAACATTTTGTGGTCATTGAATGCAAACTCGATCACTTATGCAAATCAGTTCGATTTTTTAAACATTTGATTTTTCGACTTGTTCCCTTCTTTAACCTGACGATTCAATTCAGAAGCGAATAAAATACTGCGCCCTACGCTTGCTACCAACCGTATCGCTGCCAGTACACTAGAATAAAGAAGTGAATTTAATATTGCGCTCTGCGCTAATGGCAACAGCGAATGGCAGTTCATCATTTGTGATGTCATACGCAGAAGTGTAAAAAATGAAATTGGATCTGCGCACGGATTTAAATATTTTTTAAAAATAGTAAACTTTGTTAAATTATTTTATAAATGGTCAAATCCTATGCTTTTAAGCATACTTTTTCATAAAAAAATACTTTTAAAATTTCGGAAACAATCCAACTCAGGAACATGAAATTTTCGACTTACACTTCGGTAAAAAGAAATCTTTTTTTTTTTGAAAATAGAAAAATTCTCAGCACACGATAGCTGCTACGAAAGAACTCCATTATTCTTCTAAAAGAGCTTCGGCAAGAGACTTCTTTGAGGACTGCATATTAGCATATCGATCGAGGTTGTTTGTTTCCGTGCTCTTTTGTTCTTCGCGGTTTTATTTTTTGATTCCGTTCCGTTCTGAAGACTACAAAGAGTCCATTATTTTACCTACAGATTTTTCATGTAATCATTAAAATGAGTTCGTTTATTAAGTCTAGCATTTTTTAAATTTATTTATTTTATTTTTCGTAAAATGATGAAGACAAGACACTTGATATTTGAGATAAAATTTAGTGGAAAAAATCCCTAACATGAGTGACGTACCAAAAATAAACTATGTACTCTTTGGATTGTTGAAGGGGCTGGGGGGGGGGGGATAAGCGTTCAAAAAACGAAACAGCACGGTGGTTTGCGGTTAACCTTTCGCAACACTATCAGTTTGATGGCATAATACTCTTATGACTTTTGCATTTTTTTTCCTCTGAAATCGTATTTAAAATCAATAGTTTTCAGAAACAACTGTACACTCTAAGACAGGTGAAAGTAAAAATTCTGTTTGCATAAGTGTCAAGTTTGAGTTTTTTTTAGATGAAATGCGATTGAAATTTAGAAAGAAATAAAAAGCTCCGGTCAATGTAAACAGAGGCTCCAGTTAATCGAAAAATCATAATGGTGACGACAAAACAGTCTATGTTTACTTCTACTATAATTTCTTACGAAACAGAGTATGACTGGCGAATAAGTTACATATTACCGCCCATATCCGTAACCAGCGGCGTACCTATAGCTTCTAGAGCCTCCAAAGAAATTTAAGGAGGGTGTAGCCCCCCTCGCACCCTTTTACAGAAATTAAGTAAACTCTATAGCATTTGAGAATTCATTGTGAATCTACAATAATGTTTGGTCTACCAAACAAATCACTACGGAATTCCCGTAAGACCCCCCACTTGAATGCACTTATGGAGGAACCTTTGAACGGTTGCAATTGAAAAGATTGTTGTGACCATAAAAACACATTTGATATTCATTGAATGATAGAGAAAGCGAGAGGGAAGGGATGATGAAATAAGCTTAAATAAAACATCGAGTATAAACACCGATTTTGAACTAACATTGACCGACTAAAAACATCGTTGCATCCAGAATACCGGCCCCGATGCTGAATCCCTGCTTCGTCCGAATGCTGCAGTGTGGTTCTGATAAGCTGACCTTCACAATGTTTACTTTCTTTTTGGGGAGCTCAGTGAAAAAGGGACGTATATTTTGCGCGAATTTGAGTCAGAATACTTTCACAAAACTACTACGAAAGACAACCAATTCAACTCTGCACCAATCACCGTTCCTAGCCTAGATAAGTAAATATTTTCAAGGTCAAGCCTCAATTTATCAGAGTTACACTATACGCAGAAGAAAAATTTAAATTCGTCGTTTGAAGAGAATTGTTGGCATTGGAAGGGGTGCAAGCAGGGGCGCACGGAACTAAGCATTTCGGGCGGGAAGACATTATCAATCCACCGAAAGAAATTACAAATTTTACCGAATGGTACAATAAGAGCACGCACGCATGTCATACCTACTGTCTGACCAAGCATTGTATGGAAAGGCAAACATATGGTTTACAGGAATGGATGCATCTATTAGTTTTCAGGGATGTCAGCTTTTGTAGATGTATGCTAGCCTCTAAATTAAGCAGAGTCTCATTCAAACAAGCGGAATGTTTGCATCAAATTTTTACTTTTCCCTCTCATTCAGATAGGCTCGACTTAGCTGGACGTTTGCCAATTCCACACAATCCGTGATTGGACAGTACATATATAGACCGGGATCTGAAGGGGGTTGAGCATGCATGGAAAGGCTGACGCAATATTATTTCTGATTAGTGTTACAGGCACGATAGTGATTATGAAACCACATGTCGTCGCCCCCCTGGGTGGTCGACAACCCCGGGGGAGGGGGAGAGCCGTTTGCTAAAACACTCATAACTCGCGAAATATTTGAGATAAAACACTGAAAAAGATGGCAATCGACGCAGAAAAACAAGGGCTTTATAAAAGCTAAATATGATTATGGTTCTATCTTTGTTGGTTTATGAGTAAAATTTCATTTTCTGCAAACAAGCGAAAATTTTGAATAAAATATGCATTTTTTTTATTTAAGTATCAAAATTATTTAACTGTTTTGAGGACCAATAAAATCTGAAACATCATTATCCAGTTTGTTTAAAATTACTTAATTATTATCAAAGCGTTAAAAAAGCGAACAAGAAGCATTTGTGGTAATTCATGAAAATAACAAGCCTGCGAAATGTACCTTGAAGGCTTGACTTAACCGAAACAAATTTTGTGGCGCTCTTGTTTTGGCGGGGTTTTTTTCGCTATAATATCAAAACAACGTCCTAGTTAAATTAATTAATTATTTAACGCATTATAACTGCTTAGTATGGGTCAAAATGGCACTTTTTTAAAAATTAAAACGTGCAAGTACGAAGTAATTACGGAAAAGGAGCTTTTTTTTTCGTTGCGTTTAAAGAATTTCTGAAAGATAATTCACTTTCTTACGAAACCTTCAAATAGAGGTTTAACTATTTTAAATATTTTATTGAAATTCTTTTAGAAGCCTAGAGCTGAGAGAGTTAGAACAGACAGTGATGAAAATAGAATCGTACCTTTCCTTTTAATGTTTAATCTTGGTAACGATGCAAGGGGATGTATATTTTTCCTAGCAGATATAGCCCGTTAACCTAAAGAGTTAAAGTAGACTTCAATCAAGGATATTTTTCTGTAAGAATAAAAGTAGGAAAATTTAATAATGTTGCCTCGGGTCATGTTTTGGAGCAGTGCTAAATTAGCTCTTCCAAAGTACATTTCTAAGGTCTCATTGGAATTCATGGAATGAAAGTGCAAAGCAAAACTGGTGTTCATTGTATCATTTTAAATCAGGTATTTTTCGACCCCAACAAGAATTTTGAGATAAATTCCTACTGGTGAGGTTGAAGAGTTAGTGCATTAGGAATTGAGCAGAAAGTGATGTCAAACTTATTACTAAGTTCATAAATGATCATCACAACCCTTATGAAGGTTTTTATACCTGATTTATGAAACATGGTGTGTAGGGCTATTGTTACAAAAGCAGCATGAAAATTTCAGTAGAACGTTAAGGAAAATGTGAATAGTCTCTTATCCAGAGAAGTTTAGCAATGACAATGTCTTCAATAGCGACTGAAAAACAGCAAAAGCAAACCAATAAATCATTTACACTGGGAAAAGTTAGCTCAAAAGTGATGTTAGTAAATCTGAAAAACATTCTTATAGAATAAGCCCTACGCTAGGTTAGGCTCATCAGAATGGTTCACTGAAGAAAAGCGTGAGGTTCGATTTTGTGAACGTAATTGAGAATGAAACTTCTTGCCGCAAAACTCTGAAAGAAATACCCTAAGTTCAAATTATTGTTTGGAACAGCTCTGGTCCATAATGTCCCAAACACTACTATCAAATGTTTATTTCTCTAGAATGCTCAAGTCCAGCGAGGACGAAGCACGCAACAGAATATGTTTTCCTGCATATGAGTCTGCAAAATAGGTAAAAAGTAACGAATAGTTTATAGATTAGACACTGATGAATTTGTATTGGCAATATCATATTGGCCTTTATTAAAGGCCAGAGGTTGCCATTTTATGAGCTTAGCCGCTGGTATTAGACAGTTTTAGGATGACATCTAGCTTCAGAAGCAGTTACGGAAAAAATGACTAAAATTTTACAAACTTTTCACGCATTTTCCGCCTGCGATTCAACAAGTAAAATAGGAACAAAAAAGTATGCTTTCACTTTATCAAAAAAGTCAGAAACTTTTATGTACACTAGAGTTATTATTTAAACACTATCTGAGTGCTTCAGAATTTCAACTATTAGAGGTTGTATATTAAAAAATTGTCAAGTAAAAGGGTATTTCTTGCGACGGCAATCATTATATTAATTTCTTGTCATTTTAATCAGAAATAAATAATATCAGCTCTCTACAATGCTCCTTCAATTCTTTCCGCCAACCTTGTGCTAAGAAGTATTACTGAACTGTACTATTGGATCAATTCCCCTGTACCTTAGCAGAGCCTTTAAATGTAACCAAGTTTGGGTTTCACTTCGATGAAAATAAAACAATAAAACCACACCTGATGATGCAGTCGGTGTAATCAGAGAGTTTAATTCCATCCTGCGAAGCAAGAACTGTAAATAATCATCTTGTAAATGTTTTATTAATAATTCATCTTGCTGTAAATATTGTGCTTTTAAGACTAAAGCAAAAACCCATGAAATACAAAATAATCGGAAAACAGCGATTCAATTGAATAATTACAAGTCAACTAAAAGGGTTAATTAATACTAAGATTTTTAGTATTAATATATCAGAAATTCAGCTTTCAGAATGTCTGATATATTAATACTAAAAATCTTAGTCATTTTATGTATGCATATTGATATTCTACAGTTATTTTTGATACGCATTATTTTACTAATTTCATTCAATTGGTGATTTTTTAAAAAGAAATCTAGTTTATAATTTTATATTTATATTTGTTTTGATATAAGCTCAAAGATGCTTGTAATTTTTTATATTTATTTAGTACATATTACTTCTTGCAATATTGTTCCTTGTTGGGTAAATTATATAAAACAGGGCTGTCCAACTGCAAAGAGCTCACGGGCCAGAATTCCGGTCACTGATCACCTGGCGGGCCGCAGTTTGAAAAAGTTGAACAATACAGGGCCAGATGGGCCCATGGGGCACAGGCCCAGGGCACTAAGAATGGAGTACACCGAAAGAAAGGGGGGATTCGTTTGAGCACCAGCGTGTAGGGTAGGACTGCTTGAACTTGACCTGTAGATGTCCTGTACCTTTTTCTCCCAATACAATGAAAGGAGTAAAAGAGCGATCAAGACGGAATTTCGGGGACCCCGGCTTGACCAAGAATGGTAGTCTCGGATGCTTCTTGATACCATAAAATGTCGAAAAAAGAGATATGCTGCATAAGAAGTTAGCGGGCCGCACAATATGTGTTGGAAGGCCGCATGCGGCCCGCGGGCCGCCAGTTTGACAGCCCGATATAAAACAATACCAGCAATATTCATTTGTCCAAAGTAAAAATATAAATCAATAAAAATAAATTAAAATTACATTTGAATTGAAACTACCGTGGGCTTGATTTCCTAGTTCCTCTCAAATTTAAAGCAGTATATAACAAAATTATTCTTGCTATTTTTATTTCGCGTTTTAACGCATTTTTTCAACTTTATTGATTCTCTAAACGGTTAAATAACTATAATAAAGAACTTATCTTTGGAAAAAAAAATGCATATTTTATTTAAAATTTTTGCTTGGTTGTGAAAAAAGGAATTTTACTCAGAAACCAACAAAGATAGGACTATGAACATATTTAGGTTTTTCAAGCCCTTGTTCTGTTGCATCTATTGCCTCATTTTTCAGTGTTTTACGTCCTACGGTTTGCGAGTTATGAGTGTTTTAGTAAACGGCGCCCCCCCCCCCCACTCTTTACCCCCTCCCCCGGGGATGTCGACCACCGAGGGGGGAGACGATATGAGTTTTCATGATCACTATAGTGCCTGTGTAGCAATAATCGAAAATAATTTTGTATCAGGTTTTCCACACCAGGTCAAAACTTCCCTACAGAACCTGAACTATACTGCGAATCGGGTTTGAGCTTGCTACTGTCATTTTGTTTTTCAACGCGTTAATAATACATAAATAGCTTTAACAGACTGAATAATGATATTTAGGGTTTTATTTATTTGAAAAATATTTAAACAATTTTTATTTAGAATTTATCTTGATAAAAAAAGTGTGTTTTGAGTATTTTAAACAAATTTTTTGCTTTTTTGCAAGAAATGCAATTTTACTCAGAAACCAACAAAGATAGGACCATAATCATATTTAGCTTTTATAAAGCCCTTGTTTTTCTGAGTCGATGGCCACCTTTTTCAGTGTTTTATCTCAAATATTTTGCGAGTTTTGAGTGTTTTAGCAAACGGCTCCCCCCACTGCTTTCCCCTCTCCCCCAGAGTTGTCGACCACCCAGGGGGGCGACGACATGTGGTTTCATAATCACTATCGTGCCTGCAACATTAATCAGAAATAATATTGCGTCAGCCTTTCCATGCATGCTCAACCCTCTTCAGATCCTGGACTTATGAGAAAAGACACAGGTCATCATTTAAAAAATGATGGTAAAAAAATAATTTGAAAAATAAATAATTGCAGTGTTTTCTACAAATTTACCATATTGTCAGCAACATTCCCTGAATAAGGAATTTTTCGGAAGGTCACAGAGACTTCTCATCGAGGCACCCCTAGGTGTGAATGAAACCTGATTTTATTATCCCCCCCCCCAACCCTGAAAACTTACTTGATCTTTATTATACCCTAGGAAGAGGAATGGAAATAAACGACTCCTTTTTTCCATTGCTTTGTTGTCAACCGAAGGCATTATCTTCGCGCCATAAAAAAAGTTTTAATTTTTAAGAATAAATAGAAAAGAACTTTCTGTGCCTACATCGTCAAGAAAAATATCTTCTCGCATTCGAACTAAACATAATATTCCCCTCAAGACTGGATGGTTTTAAGGCATTATCCCCCCGTTCCACCCCATTTCTCTCGATTTCGTATCCGGCTCAGCCGAACACTCTCCTTTCTGTGTCCGGCCGGGAAGGGATTTCGTCCGGCACACCTCTTGATCGATGGGGACAGAGGGCTTTCTCTTTTCTTCCACGGATTATGTTTGATGGACACGGGAAGCTTTCCAGAAAAGGTTTGCTGATTTTACCCTCTTGAACAAACTCGCGACGCTGATGTCTGTTTCTATTTTTATTTCCCTTTTGAAAGTCTTGTTTTTCCTTTTCCGCTAAGACGCATTTTCAAAGGAAAAATAAACATACATCAATGCTAAGATGATAGTATATGTTTTGTGCTTCGCTGCAAAGAAAAATATCATTATCTGCTTGATATTTATCTCAAGCGTGATGTGTGAAGAATGGCTCCATCAGAAAGAATATATTCTAGTCTTAAGGGAAAAAAATCAAGTTATTTTCTTTTAAATAAGAATTTTATATCATACATTAAAATTTTAAGCAAGGGTAGAAATGTAAATAAATAAATAAGTCACTGGTCCGTCGGAACAGTAACTGCCAAATTTTACTGGTCAGTATACACTTCCTTTCTTGGTTTTAATGGTCTGCCTAAGCAGCAAAAGAAACCAAAATGTATCTCTGAAATATATTCGCAACTCCAGCGCTCGAATACGCTACATTGCGGTGATTTACAAAACTGCCGGAAAAACTAAAACTTTGCCACGTTGCGTTCCATGTGTGTCTGTTGACGTAAATACAGGCATTTTGTTCTGAGTATTTATTAACGCAATCGATGTGTCTTAGTTCGATTTCTGTAGCTTTCAGATACAGAAATTGTATCGTCCCTTAGTAGTATTCTCGAACTTCTCAGAATAATGTTAGTTTTCCTTATTTCCTTCTAAAATGTGAGTTGATTGAGAAATGGTTAAAGCGAAAACTCTGGATTAACAAACTTGGATAATGTTATACAAGGTAAAAAATTTTATTGTTTTGTATGAATTTGTAAGAATATGGGTTTTTTTTTAAATCTTAAATTAATTTAACTAACCAGCAGCATTTAATTTTACAGCAGCATTCAGTTGGAATGGACAGTATGCAAAATATTTTCTTGAATATATTATCGTAGAACAAAATGAAAAATGTCCGAGAAAGAATTTACTTTATTCCTTTTATTCTCAGTTGAAAGGTTTCGCCAAACTTGTTTAGGGTTACAGTTTTAGTATTGTGCGAGCAAAGCAACCTTGGCGAGATTTCGCGTTTTTAGTTAAACCATTTTTAATTTTTATCATGAGTGGAATAAAATGGTAGTAAGATTACAGAATTCGATAAGTTAAAAGCAGTAATGGTCATTCAACTGAAAAGAAAACTACTACCATATTTCCGTGAGAATTTTGTTGATGATTTGCATAACATGACATAATTAAATCGTAACTCAGAAATTAGAAACATCGAAACAGAAAAATTTTAAATTAACCGATTCGGGAATTTGAGAGAAATAACTCAGCTACAAATGCAAAACAATAAGCGCTAGCCAAGCAAGGCAAAGAAGTATTATCTTCTTTTGATAATAATTTGTAATGTCATATTAAATTTTTCTAGCATTAATTGTCATTCTTGTCAGGCCACAATTATTATTTAGTTTTATTAGTAAGAATTGATAAATATCGAATTCAACATCGTGGAAATGGCTGCTTAGAACTACGAACTACGTAGTGTGCATTAATGTTTGACGTTTAGTAATGCTTCTTGAATTCTAATCTCTTTCTACGTGGGCCAAAATATCCTCAGGACTTAAAATATTGATTTAAAAAGGATAAAACAAAAAAATCATACATACGAACAAAAATCACAACACTTTTAGCATTTTCTTCGTTACCACGTGCGTTTGTTTTAGTTTTTTCGTCCGCCATTAGAATGACTGCAGTGCCCCCTATAGTTCGTTGGAGTTGCGAATTTATACAATGCTTCAAGTATTGTTTGATTATATTTCTATTTTAACTTTTATATTATTTAACTTATTATAACTTTTAATTTAATTCTTAACTTCTACTTTACTTTAAAGAGGGCGCAGTTTTTGTTACTCAACGTTAAATCCCTGTTATTCGCAACTCCAGAGCTCGAATACGCTAACTTGAGGTGATTTAGAAAATTGCCGAAAAAAGTAAAACATTGCGTTCCACGTGTACCATTTTGGGCAAAACATGCAGTTTGTTATGTGTATTTTTTTTATTTGCGTGATTCATCCTTTGGAATCGTCATCCACAACAGCGTAACATCAAAAATATCTGCTAAAAAACTGTGAGTACGCATTTTTTGTTATATATGAGTGAATTTGAATAAATATTAGTTTTTCATTTCGATGAAAAAGAAGCGGAACTTAATAACATTAGGTGGGCACTGTTGGGGGGACATGCTGAAAAATTATTGCTTTTTCCAAGTAATTGATTTAAATAACCTTATTACTACAGCATCTAACTGAAATGGACAGTATGCAAATAAATATTCTTGAAAATATTTATCGCAGAATGGATTGAAAAATCCAGAAAGAACGTTAAAAATTTGAACAATAAATAATAAAAGCTTGGAACTTTAGGGTTATTGTTTTAGTATTGTGTGAAAGAATAATGTATCTTGACGAGATTTCGCTTATCAGATAAATTATTTCCATGACGAATGAATTAAATGTATGAGGATTTAAAACAGAACTGCCACTTCATATCCGTGAGTATTATTAGATAATTTTCACAGTATAGCATGACAGAATTTTATCATTTAGTTGAAAAATAGAAACATATGAAACGGCGAGAATTAAAATAAATCGATTCGAAGAAATAACTTAATTACATAAATAAAACAATTTGCGCCAGCTAAATAAAACAACGAAATATCATCTTCCTCTTTTGATAATTCAATTATAGTCATAGAAATAAATTATCTAGTACTGAATGTGTTACTCATGACAATCTTACGGTCACGTACAGTGCACAATGTGACAAAAATGTCAGCAAATGCCGGAAATGTCTCTAAACTGGACATAAGTACTAATATATAGAAAAAAAAAAGCAATATAAAATGAAATTGTTGTTCGAAGTGAACCAAAAAGTTTTGAATATCGAAGTCAACATCGTGAAAATGGCTGCTTCAGAACAACTTACTGTGTGTTTTGCATTAATTTTATATTTTCGTAATACTTTTTGATTTCTCATTTCTTTCTACATGGGTCAGAATAACAAAATAACTTTGAAAATTCTTTTCAGAAGAATGAAGAACAAAAAAAATCATGCTTACGAACAAAAATTTCTGCCATTTACTGAGCTTAGAAGCAATGTATACGTTGCAGCGTGCGTTTGTTTTTCCTTTTTCATCCGCCATTAGACAGTGGCTGCAGCGTCCTCTATAGTTCGTTGGAGTTGCGAATCACAAATTTGCCATTTCAACTGCGCTTGTGCGCGGACTTCGCTGATTTCAAAAATCTTGCTAAAATTAATGACAAATATTTTAAATTTGTTAATTCGCAACTCCAACGAACTATAGGGGGCACTGCAGTCACTGTCTAATGGCGAACGAAAAAACTAAAACAAACACATGTGGTAACGAAGAAAATGCTAAAAGTGTTGTGATTTTTGTTCGTATGTACGATTTTTTCGCTTTATTCTTTTTAAATTAATTTTCAAAGTCTTGGGGATATTCTGGCCCACGTAGAAAGAAATGAGAATTCAAAAAGCATTACTAAACGTCAAAGATTAATGCAAACTACGTAGTTCGTAATTCTAAGCAGCTATTTCCACGATGTTGAATTCGATATTTATCAATTCTTCATAAAACTAAATAATAATTGTGGCCTGACAAGAATAACAATTAATGTAAGAAAATTCAATATGACATTTCAAATTATTATCGAAAGAAGATGATACTTTTTTGCCTTGCTTGGCTAGCGCTTATTGTTTTACATTTGTAGCTGAGATATTTCTCTCGAATTCCCGAATCGGTTAATTTAAAATTTTTCTGTTTCGATTTTTCTAATTTCTGAGTTGCGATTTAATTACGTCACGTTATGCAAATCATCAACAAAATTCTCACGGATATATGGTGGTAGTTTTCTTTTCAGTTTGATTGACCATTATTTCTTTTTACTTATCGAATTCTGTAATCTTACTACCATTTTATTCCACTCATGATAAAAATTAAAAATGGTTTAACTAAAAACGCGAAATCTCGCCAAGGCTGCTTTGCTCGCACAATACTAAAACTATAACCCTAAACAAATTTGGCGAAACCTTTCAGCTGAGAATAAAAGGAATAAAGTAAATTCGGAACTCCAGTGCTCGAATACGCTACCTTGCGGTGATTTACAAAACTGCAAATGAAACTAAAACATTGCCACGTTGCGTTCCACGTATGTCTGTTGACGTAAACACAGGCAGTTTGTTCTGAGTATTTATTAACGCAATCTATGTGTCTTAGTTTGCTTTCAGCTCCAGAAATTAATTCGTCCCTTAGTAGTATTCTCGAGCTTCTCAAAATAATGTTAGTTTTCATTATTTCCTTAATAATTGGAGAAAGCGAAAATTCTGGATTAACAAACTTGGATAACATTATACAAGGTAAAAAATTTTACTGTTTTGTATGAATTTGCAAGAATATGGGGTTTTTTTTAATCTTAAATTAATTAAACTAACCATATTTTACAGCAGCATTTAGTTGGAATGGACAGTATGCAAAATATTTTCTTGAATATATTATCGTAGAACAAAATGAATAACCGAGAAAGAATTTACCT
The DNA here is from genome assembly GCF_026930045.1 of Uloborus diversus. Classification (NCBI taxonomy): domain Eukaryota; kingdom Metazoa; phylum Arthropoda; class Arachnida; order Araneae; family Uloboridae; genus Uloborus; species Uloborus diversus. The sequence continues at coordinate 62,018,562 of NC_072734.1, read as the reverse complement.
TATTCCTTTTATTCTCAGCTGAAAATTTTCGCCAAATTTGTTTAGGGTTATAGTTTTAGTATAGTGTGAACAAAGTAGCCTTGGCGAGATTTCGCGTTTTTAGTTAAACCTTTTTTAATTTTTATCATGAGTGGAATAAAATGGTAGTAAGATTACAGAATTCGATAAGTGAAAAGAAATAATGGTCAATCAACTGAAAAGAAAACTACCACCATATATCCGTGAGAATTTTGTTGATGATTTGCATAACATGACACAATTAAATCGTAACTCAGAAATTAGAAAAATCGAAACAGAAAATTTTTTAATTAACCGATTCGGGAATTCGAGAGAAATAACTCAGCTACAAATGGAAAACAATAAGCGCTAGCCAAGCAAGGCAAAAAAGTATCATCTTCTTTCGATAACAATTTGTAATGTCATATTGAATTTTCTAGCATTAATTGTTATTCTTGTCAGGCCACAATTATTATTTAGTTTTATCAAGAATTGATAAATATCGAATTCAACATCGTGGAAATAGCTGCTTAGAACTACGAACTACGTAGTTTGCATTAATCTTTGACGCTTAGTAATGCTTCTTGAATTCTCATTTCTTTCTACGTGGGCCAGAATATCCACAAGACTTTGAAAATTAATTTAAAAAGAATAAAGCGAAAAAATCCTACGTACGAACAAAAATCACACTTTTAGCATTTTCTTCGTTACCATGTGTGTTTGTTTTAGTTTTTAAGTCCGCCATTAGACAGTGACTTCAGTGCCCCCTATAGTTCGTTGGAGTTGCGAATTCTTTCTCGGTTAAACATTTTTCATTTTGTTCTACGATAATATATTCGAGAAAATATTTTGCATACTGTCCATTCCAACTAAATGCTGCTGTAAAATATGGTTAGTTTAATTAATTTAAGATTTTAAAAAAAACCCATATTCTTACAAATTCATACAAAACAATAAAATTTTTTACCTTGTATAACGTTATCCAAGTTTGTTAATCCAGAATTTTCGCTTTCACCAATTCTCAATCAACTCATATTTTAGAAGGAAATAATGAAAACTAACATTATTTTGAGAAGCTCGAGAATACTACTAAGGAACGAATTTATTTCCGTAGCTGAAAGCAAACTAAGACACATCGATTGCGTTAATAAATACTCAGAAAAAACTGCCTCTGTTTACGTCAGCAGACATACGTGGAACGCAATGTGGCAATGTTTTAGTTTTCCCGGCAGTTTTATAAATCACCGCAAGGTAGCGTATTCGAGCGCTGGAGTTGCGAATAAATATGAGATAGCAACAGATAAAAATTAGAAATCACAAAGCTTTCTCTGATTTAGTTTTTAGACCTCGGTCAAGATTGAGCTTTGCGTCTTAATTATTAACGGATTCGGTGTCTGATTTTTCTGTCCCTTTTCAGTGCCGAATTTTTAACCTCAGAAGAGCGTACTAGAATTGCAGCATCACTACCAATACAAAGCCAAACTCTCAACCTAAATAATAATGTATAATACTAAGCTGTTTACGCATAACGTAAAATATCCGCAAAAGACGGATTTCTGTAGTCATATTCCAATCATTTTTTAAATATAACTACAGACATCCGTGTTTAATTATTAACGGATTCAGTGTCTGATTTTTCTGTCCCTTTTCAGTGCCAAATTTTTAACCTCAGAAGAGCGTACTACAATTACAGCATCACTTCTAATACAAACACGGAAGACACCGAATCCGTTAATAATTAAACACGGATATCACGGATCCAGTTAAAACTTGTCCCCAGCATTTTGCGTCATTACCATCCGACAGTTTTTGCAGGCTTTCATGACCAATAGACTAGGTGCAGCTGGCAGTTCAAATAATTTTCAGTTTTAGAATCAGCCATCATAATTTTGTTAGTAAAATGCGAATTGTGTGTGCAGAAATTTTTAATCTTCCTGGTTAGGTCCATTTAATATCAAAGTAAATAGAAAAATATTTACGTCAGTCATTACCATCCTTACTCATAATGAGTTACTTAAAACGTTATTGTACAAGTTTTATGTCTTGTCAGATGAAATACATTAAAATGTCATTACCATCCCGCGCAAAAGTTATAACATGTAGTTGGTAATACGATAGACAGAAGATAAAATTATACAAAGTACATTATTTCTAATATTTAATATACTTAACTTTTTTGAAAGTTATTTTTTTTTAAACTTTAGAGGTTTTATTCTATAAGGACTCCATAAGGATCGGAGCTCTAATGAGCTCTGATTTAACGGAGCTCATAAGAAAAAATTAGTAGATAAGTATTTTTATTTATTTTTTTCTCTCCATATTTTAGCATTGTTAGTATATTTGTTCTGGTTTTAAATAATAAATTCGATGAAGGATTAATAAATTGATTGATTCATGGACTAAAATCAAGGAAAACTAACAAAATATTTTTTCCCATAAAATTTGTCAAATTTACAAATTTAACACTCAATATCTCTAAAATAAATGAAATTGTTTCACGAACTTTTGCAAATTAACAAAAATACATATCTTGCCGTTCTAAAAAATGCCAAATTGCTCTCATTGCTTGCGAAAAGTTGAAAAATTTAAAAGTTTGGAGTGAAAGATAACACTTTTTTAGAGAATTGCCTGTATGTGGGTGTGTGTGCGTCTGTGTTTATATATACAAAATCAATGAATAATTTTTTAACATTATTTAATCACTAGAAAATCGCCCGTCACGGTATGACGGGTGAAAATTGCTTCTACATTTGAGCGAAGCCATTGCCTGCTTGGGGGATATTTTGATAGTTGAAATTGCAACCCCAACTCCAGTGGATGAGCCCTAAACTCCAATAGGTAGCGTTCATTGTTGACCACTTTTTTGTTTCTTTATCCCCCTGAAATGAGTTTTACCAGTAAAACAATTAAGTTACCGGATCGAGTTCAGCCTCTTCACAATAAAGCCTTTCCCAGCATGTTAAACATTACCAAAACATATTATCATATTATCATGCAGTGGCGCGAGTTTCATTGTTGAAACTCGTGGGTTACTCGATCATTGGCTATTATATGTATGAAGAGTATTATGACGGTATAATTAAATCTTCTTGGATTACATTATGTTCTTTCCTAAAACTTTAGCAAAGAAAGCACATATGAAACTCGTTGCAGAGAACGTGGCCTTAAAAGTATTCTGATTGCATCCCCCCCCCCCCCAACTCATATCAGATACGACTTTCTAAACCTGACAACCCCTAGTTCTCTGATCATGCGTTACTGTCAATTACAGATTATTGCAATTTAATATCGTGTGGTTAATTAACTTTGAGTAATGAAACATATTTGATTGCAGTCGATAACCCCAGCTGTTGCTGTCTACGGACGAAGTTCCACATTGAAACAATGCAAAATGCGGAAGATATCTAGATTACGAATGTACTAGATAAGGGTGATGTGATTGAGATGCTCAATATAGAGTTTGCATTGTAGCTTGGGTGCATTAGTATTGATTTAAAGGCCGTATGTGTGAAATTTAGATTCAAGGAAAATAGGGTTGAAGAGATGAATTGTAATTAATGTAAAGCAGAGTATGTTGAAAAATAAAATGTTCGCTACTGCAATGGAAATCATAATACTTATACAGTGGCTCCCAAAAGTGTTCGTACAATTTGAAATGTTTTAGTAAAACCAAAATAACGCGAAACAGAATTCGAATATGAAGTTCAATATTTTTTCACATCATTCCTATGTCATTTTAAATACAACCCAGTAGTTTTTTTTAAATATTGACAAATCTTCTCTTTGAAATGGGTCAAAAAACGAAGAGACAGTGAAATAACACGCCACAAAAGTCATCGTACGCTCAACTATTTTCGAATAAATTCAAGATTAAAAGTATCATATGCCGTTTATTTAATATTTTTGCATTGTATTGTTCCTTAAAAGTCATTTGGCTTTAATTTTTTGTTTATTTATTTCTTAATATTGTGCTTATTACTTTAAAATGGCTGGTATGCGTAAAAAACAACAAACATCATTCGAAATTTGATTTTTTCCTCAAAGTAGCGATAAATTGGTTTCAAATGTCTCAAAATTAGATAATTTATACGTTTCCATAGGAAAGTGCTAGATAAAATGCTTTAAAGAAAAGAATCGGACCGAAAACAAGGTAAGAAAAGGTTAACTGGCAAAGTTAACAAAGCGTAATCGAAAATTTAAAGTTAAAAAAGTTATGAACAATACACATTTGAGTGCTGTAAATGTTTCTGCAGAGTTAAATGAAAAATTTTACATTTAATTTTTGCCTAAAATTGTTCACCAAGTTTTCTGATTAGCTGGATTAAATGGGACCTCTTCCCGCTGAAATTTTCTTGGTCGTGCGAAAAACAGAAAACTTACGCTTTTCGTCGCAAAATCAATGATAAATAAGCTCAAAACGTTTTACAATTACGTCTTACTTACAAATTAGAATGAATTTAACATTTTTGGTTAAATTGTTGTATAATTGTAAGTAGAAGAAAAAATTTGGAACTTAATCTTAAGAACTTAGTTGGATCAGTTAATCAGGACGGTGGATGTGTTACAGTGTGAGGGTGCATATCAGCATCAGGACTTGTTAGTTTGGAATTTTTTTATGAAATAATTAATCATACCGGTCCCTTAAATATTCTAAAACCTAATTTTGAACTCTTAGCCAAAAATTTGGTTATTGGAAACAACTTTGTTTTTTGTCATAGGTGTACAAACACTTTTGGGAATCACTGTATATATAATAGGGAATGATCGAGTAACGCTGACGTCATCAACAATGGAACTCGCGCCACGTCATAAAAATTTGATAATATATTTTGGTAGCGTTTCACATGCAAGGAAAGGTTTTAATGTGACGAGGCTGAACTGGATCCGATTACTTAACTGTTTTACTGGTAAAACTGTCATTTTAAGAGAGTGAAGAAACGAAAAAGTGGTCAGCAATGAACGCTACCTACTGGAGTTTAGGGTTAATCCACTGGAGAAACAGGCAATTGCTTCGTTAAAATGTGGAAGAGTAGAAGCAATTTTCACCCGTCATACCTTGACGGGCGTCCTTGCGATCTAGTTACAAATAAAAGTTTGATTTATAAAGGCTTTTAATTGATTGAAAATACAGTAGTTCAACGGTTGTTAAAAGTGCAGTAGAACTCAAAATATTCCGAATACATTGGGATCGGACCCCTTTCGGATGATCAAAAATTCAGACAGTTGGATTTTTCGGAAAAAGCGTCTATTTAAATTAGTTATTGCGTTTATGTCGAAAATGGAGGGGAAAAAACGATTTTTAAAGAAAGAGAGCTTTTAATTAATCAAATGAAAAGACAACACATTTATATGTAAAGTGTTCTTACAAGTGCTGTACATTAGAAACTAATAATAAAACTGCGCTATCAGACGATGACTTATCATCCCAGGAATGATCATGTTGAACTTACATTAGCATCGTAGTCTAATCTATTTTAAAAGTTGTCTCTTTTTTAACTATTTATTTATTTATTTATTTTATCTTCTAAAAGCGATTTTAATAGCCGGAGTTCGGATAATTGGAGTTCTACTGTAATGAAGAAAAAAAAATCAATAGCTGGAAGTCGAATTTAAGGAACACGAAAAATGATGAATTTGAAATTACGCTTTTTTAAAAGTATTTTTTAATTTCTGATTAAAGTAGAATTGTTCTAAAATATGTCTCCATATTTTATTTTTAAAAGCTAATTTTAATTAATCTCATTAAATTTCCTTTGTCAAATGTAAACTTTGTAATAAGTACTGCAATTGAAACAATTTTTTTCAATTTGAAGTCACACATTTCTTGGTTACAAAAACTCTCTATTAAGAGCACAAAAATTAATCTTCAAATAAATCATAATATCGCGAAGTATCAATAAAAAAACTAATAATATTTTGCTCGAAAAATGCATGAAAATTAGGTTAAAAAAATCGTTTTTGTTAGGTAAAAGGAAGCATAAATACGATTGCCACTCTTTTTAGGAAAAAAAAGGAGTAAGAGATGTTTTTCAAAAATTTCAAAATATATTTTTTAAATCACGGTTAAAAAGTTGTTTACATTTTAGTACAATAAAAGCGGCAAAAAGCAGACAGCAGAATGTCCTTGTTTATAGCGTTTTCTCTCTTTGAAAGTAAGCAAATGAAAAACATAGCTTGACTTTGGTAACTTGATGCCTGACCTTGTTCGAATTTATTTATGTTTCGGTTAAAAGAGGAGACATTCGTAGATGGGTACACCGAAATTAATCACTATCGCGGCGCAGACCAGTTTTCTTCACCCCTATTTAAATAAATGGAATCGTTTAAGCCTCAATGTTCAGAAAGTCAACTTATCTGGGATAGACTTTTATCGTATTTATTAGTAGGGAATTCGATCTAGAAAGTTGATGAACATTTACTAATAGCCAACAGTATTGCACGCTCGAGATTATTCTCTTCTTTTTTTTTTTTTTGAACTCCCCCCCCCCTCCCCCTCTTGTAGCCCCCTAAGAAACAAAAAGCGTTTTCAGTTTCACTGATATTTTTTTTAAATATTAATGCGCTAAATCAGGTTAAGTACAAAATATATTTAAGTTAGTAGACAAAAAAAGTTATTTAACTTTATTTTTTAAAATCATGCAAAAAATTGTATAAGTTATCAAAAATTGAATCCATTTTGATTTTCCGTTATTTTTGAGATAAAGAAAGATTTTTAAGCTCTTCTTCCCAAAGAACCACCAAATAGTGTATGGAAAAACACTAAAATAAGTGTCTATCGAAAGAATATATATTGAAACATTTTAAAGCAAAATTGTTTGCCCTCGTGTCCCCGTTGTAGCGTTATAAAGTTACAAAGTTTGCTAAAATTCTAAGAAAAGCGCCAAATTTGAAGTCTCGGCGAGTGATTGAAGTACCCTGTGATTCCACCGTCTGTATGTTGCAAGACTTTCATCTGCAAAACGTATGGAAGATGTCTTCCATTTCTCACCGGAACTCGCTAAATGTGGTGAATTTTCTTAAAAATTTCGGAAGATTTTATTTTGATAACGAGGACAAAAGAGCAAATATCTTTTTTGTGTCCAATAACATCTCTTTCGTTTGATACTTGGCTCAAATTGTTTTCATTGTTACATTGTCGTGTGGATTCCTGGTCAGAAGGAAATGCTGATTGTAGTTGACACACACTAAGTCGAAAATCATAGTTTTCATTGGTATGTTTTTCTATAAAAAGAAGAACATTTGATATAAATTCTAAAATTTGAAGAAAAACATGAAACACTTGTTAATATTATACTAGCTGCGTGCCCGGCGTTGCACGGGCTACCTAAAAAATGTAAGAGCAGTCCAGTTGATGCTTTTGTAGTACACTGACACTAGTTTCTAACGCGTTAAGGAATAAATAAATGCGCGTAAAGCAAGGTTTGCAAAACACCAGTAAAACATATTTTTGCCAAAACACCTCATCAACGTTAATAATCGTTATCAATGATACAAGTTATGAGTACATTTTCAGTCAGCACAAAAGGGGAAAATATATGCATTATCAACTATAATCTTTACTCACGTTAAACTGAATTACATCTGATAGACTATATCGGAAATATTTATGCACAATAACAATCCGCTTTTTACATAAAATAGTCTACTACCCGGCGTTGCCCGGGTGTTTATTAATGCAACATACCACTCAGATAAATATTTGGATGGATTCTATCCACATGGTCGTACAAGAATTACATCAATCCGTTTTCCAGGTACAAACCCTCAAAGAACTCAAATAACTTGTCAATCACTCATTTACTTTACGACGTGCACGGTCCTCCTCGAAAATGAAAGTTATGTCATGTGACGCGTATTTAACAATCAGGCTTGAACAAAAAAAAAAAAAAAAAACCAGCAAAATTTTGCTGCAGATTACGGCAAAATAATCGAAAAGTAAACAACTTAAACACCATGATTACAGGAAAAGCCTTAAAACAAAAGCCTAATTTTATTTCTTTATATTCGAGAAAAAAAATTGCAACAGATGTTTCTTTTCAATGATTTTCTTCACGCTGTAAATTTTAATAAAAGCGTTCATCCGGAAAGTTGAGTTGAAGCACTGAATAATAATTTGAATGGAGGAAAGCCTTCGAAAAATATGGATTTTATTTTGAAATCTAAGAGTCATAATTAATAATTTTTAATTGATATCTCCGCTAATTATTATCGGAGGATTATGTTAAATAGCCAAACATGAAGACGGGAAGATGACGAATCCATCGATACCTGGTTCGATGGTCAGTTCACTGTCGTTCGGGAGAAGAAGCTTGGACATAGATAGATAGATAGATACTCAGATTTTATATGTATAAGATTGCATGACTATATATATTTTTTCCAAATCAAATGGGAAGTGCTCAATTCGTCCACTTTTGAATGTACGACATTTGTACATGGTAGTTAAATTCCACTCTGAACTTTTTCAAGTGTGTCTGTGTCGGCTGATTCCAGATGGCTGTTATGAGGGAGCTTAGTTTGGCTAATGTAGTCTTTAGAGAAAGCTCACAGAACAGGCGTGGAATTGCACAAACCCCTACAAAAAGAGCTCGTACACTGTGAGATCCGCAGATCACGGAGGGCTGTAATGTTGAGTTAAAAAATCGTAGGAAAACACGAGATGTTCCACTACATCACCTTAAGTAGTTCTATAACTTTACGAGTATATAGGCTTCAGTTTTAATCCCAATGAAATGCCAGTCTTTTCCACTTCTTCATTTGTTTCAGGTCCTTTTTGACACTACCTTACCTGGTTTAAGAATCGTTCTGATATTCCAGGAAGTCATATTTGAATCCAATTTCCTTTTCCGATCTGATTTGCCTATGAACTATGTATATATATAGTCTATAGTATGTTTTTCTTCTACTGCTTCTGTAACAAGGTTTTTTTTAACGAGGTTGGGTGGTTAAACCAAAGTTTAACTGTCGAGGAAGGATTTAGTTATAACTCTGAACACTGAGCATCCGTTTTAGTCTCACGTTTGCTTTACTGCACGCATGGACTACGTTGGGACCTTGCTACTCCACTCAACACGCGGAGGCTTTCACTTACTGCTATTACATTATTCGATCAAAAGGGATTAAATTTTCGAAAAGTTATTATTTTTTATAATCGTATCATTGTATAGAAACACCCTGCATTACCAATGAGAATAAAGAATGGATTACGGATAAATAGAAAAATGAATGTTTTGACTCACCGCTAGAAGATGTCCCGCGACGTAAGCCATTCCGATGGAAAGGGCTCCAGTGCCCAGGGGCTCCCTGCCGGGTTCCATGTTTGCCAACACCGTGATAGCCACCACCGCCGATGCCAGAAACTCCAGCCCGAACGCTTCGCCGCCCCCGACCCAGGGCGGGGGCTCCGTCGCCCCCAATCCGGCGACCGCCCTTAACCCTGGGGGCGCCAGCCCGTACAGGATGGCTGCCCCGGCCAGGGCTCCGGCGCACTGGGCGCCCACGTAGGCTGCGCCCCGTGCCGCCCCGATGTGCCTCGTGACCAGAAGGGCGGCCGTCACGGCGGGGTTCATGTGCGCCCCGCTCACACCTCCCAGGCACCGGACGAGCGTCGCCACCGCCAGGCCAAAGGCGAGCGCCGCCCTCAGTTGGACGGCGGCGTCGTCGGGTGGCGGGGGCGGCGCCTTGGTGCGCAGGCTGGCCCCGCAGCCCAGCACAGTCAGCAGGAGCGTGGCGAGGAACTCGGCCCGTACGGCGCCCCAGAATTTCCGGTCTCTCAGTTCCTGTCTCAGGGGCGCCGGGTCTTGGGGCAGCGACTCCATGTACCGGCGCATCGCCTCGACGGGCGGCGGCGGCGGCGCCCCGGACTTGGAGTCCGGGATGCAGAACAGGCCGTCGGCGGACATCTCTGCCCGGACTCAGCTGCCTGGCATGGCACGCACATCCGCTCGCTCGGAGATCCGGGAGCCTTCTGTTTCGGATTTGGAGAGCGTGGGGATTTCTCTGCCGGAAAAAATCCCTTCTCCGGACAGCGGGGGAACTGAGATGCGCAGTTGCGGTTAAGCCCCTGTCCAATCTTTCCGTAGTTGTTTTAAAAAACGTATTTTGTATGATATTGTTACGAGGCCGCCTTCACCATTACTTCGGGCATTCTTTAAATCAGGAGTTCTCATCTTGGAGGGTGAAAGAATTTCAACGGAGACGGGCGCGCGTGATTTTATTCCAAAAATCAAGTAAAAAATTAAAACTAAAAGTTACTCCATTTTGAGGTGTGAATAGTTTTGTGATTTAGGTGTGAATATTTTTGTGATGTGAAGTTTTAGAATTTTTTATTTTCGAAGGAAACAGTTTTTATCCACATACCCCTCTGAATCTGTATTCGAAGCATTAGCAGGCATGACGTCAAAATATCGCGCGAGGAAAGACATTAAAAGTGACCTAAGGTGTGCTTTTTCACAAGTCCCAACTTAATACTCAAAAACTCGTCAAGAAGGAGCAACTTTGATCCTCGTTTCGATTTTGTGAAAGACACTGGTAAATATGCCAACCTCTCTTAGATCCTAGATTACTTCAAACTTCTTTGTATTTTTAGTTCTATGATTTTACGTGTTCTAACAAGACTATGGTCAACATAAAGTTATGTGTAGTAATATTAAATTTTGTTACTATATTATTGATCTTTTTATTTTATAACCAGTTTTAGTTATCCCAACTACCTTTAGTTTCGATTGTACTCCTGTTTTGACAACATATGGTGATTTGACGGGGGCGGGGAGGGGCATGAACTCACATTAGTGCTCAAAAGGGAGCGTAGAGCCTGAAGAGTTTAGAGCACTTGTTTTAAACAATAACTCTTTCTTGCGGAAAATACAGCAAATTCATTTACAAATATGTACAAGTCGTTAAAAATTGCTAAAAACATCCACGGCAGTCTCACAAGTCGCATAAATCGCCGCAAGCATAACAGTAAACACGTGTTCACTTCCGAATACAATAAAGCACTAATTTGTGCGTCATTTACCTCTTAGTTTGTACTTATACGAATAAATCCAGGGGAAAATATCAAATGAAACCTAATTGCTGAGCTAATTTGAAAATGGCGGGAAAACCTAGCACATAAAAATAAATTTTTAAAAAAAGAGGGAGAGGGTGTAAGTTAGTTCGAGTTTTGTGAGGCACACCTCTTGAATGTAAGCACACTTTCATGACCTTGCTTGAATTGTAGTCTCTATCATATAGGCGGCTCGTACGGGGGGTTAGAGGGGAGGGCAAGGCGGGGGGAGGACCCTGCCCCTTTACTTCCAAAAGTAAAGGAACCTTGCCCCCTCACTTTTCAGAGCTAAAAATTAATAATAGATTGAAAAATGATTTTTATAGGGTGGATTGATTTGTTTTACGAAAATAAAACTAAAAATATTCCAAATAAATGAATTTTTCCCTTCTTATTTCATACGAATGGAACTTTAAAATGGAAGAGGAAAGTCCACAGTGGCCACCCGTCTCAATTTCGATGCTATATCCCACATTTTTAGAAGTTATTTAATCAGTAATATTAAAAACCAGTTATATAGCTCAATTTTACAAAAAAAAAAAAAAAAAAAAAAATCAGCTTCAGGGCCACGCCTCCTATCCCCAACACTTCTCTTGACCCCCCCCCCCTTTTTGTGCAGCAGCCGCCTATGCATGATAACTATCAATGATATTAAGTTTTTGGCCGGTTGCTTTTTATATGTATACTAGCTGCGTTGCTCGACTTTGCCCAGTGTACTTTGAAAATGAAAATTGTGTCAAGTGACGTATATTATTCAACAATCAGGCTTAAATAAAAGTAAAAAAAAAAAAATCATGCAAAATTTCCCTTCCAAACAATGAAGACAGACATTAAAATCCCAACAAAACATAAATGTGAAAAAGAAGCCAAGTTCGGTTGAAATGAGGGGTGGGAAAGACGGTGTCACCGACAAAAAAAAGTTCAAATCTAAACAGTTACCAAGTTCCATAGCAGTTCCTCATAGAAGTTGGATTTTCCTATGTTCTTCAATTCCTTTAGAAAACAATTTTTTACTTGCTTTGATAATGGATTTTAAACTTACGGCAAGTTTTAGTCATCATTATTATTATTTTTTTTTTTTTTTCAAAGTTGCCAAGTTTTAAATCCAATAACAAAGAAAGTAAAAAATTCCGGTACCGTACCAGATTCAACCAATCACTGAGCGTCTTCAAATTTTACATCTTGTTTACTAACGCCATCAGGGGCGTAGATAAGGGGGGGGGTTTGGGACAACCCCCCCCCCCAAAAAAAACGTTAGTCTCAAAAAAAAGAAAAGAAAAAGAAGAGGGAAGAGAAAGAAAGAAAAAAAAATTAAGACGACTTTTTTCTGAGTAACAAAGGTCAAAAATTCACTTCGCTCCCCCCCCCCCCCCCAATGCCATTGAAAATTTGCTCCATGTGTGACCCTCAAATATAAAGACGTCTCCCTCTGCTGCGACAATTTTTTGATAATTGAGTGAAATTTGACACTTCGCTTTAGAAATGAGATTGATTTGTTAAATCCACCACGTATATGCAGCCTTTCTTTGTCATAGATTCTGCAAATTGTTAAATATATTTAATTGAATGAGCCGCGCAGTGGGAATATTGCATACAGTCGAATCTGTATATTTCGAATTTCACATTAAAGAAAAAAAATCGAGATAAAGAGTTTTGAAATACGGGGGCTTAAGAAACTTTTTATAGAAATTTGAAATATGAAAAATGATGGTGAAAATTTGAAATCGATACTAAAGACAATATGGGCTTTTGATTAAAATTCCTCTTTATTAGTTTTGTTAGGCATTTATTCTATTATTACATTATTGAGTGCTTCATTGCGAGTTTAAGGAATCATTTTGACAGTAAAAGAAACTTTAAGCATATCTTTTTCAGGAAAAAATCTTTTATTGCTTTTTGGTCCCTGATTTTTTTTTTTTATTCATTATTTATCCTCTTGAGGTTAGCAATTGTAGCAAATCTAACTTGGCCAGTATTCTACGATTTTCCTTTTTTCATCACTTGAAAAAATTTTATACTTTCTTTTCATTCCTATCATTTTGATTTTCTAAGGAATCGCAATTTTAAGAAAGAGAGCAATCAAAGAACAGTACTAATCCAGATAACAGCGAAATGGCTTTTAACTTGAAGGACCTTTAACCATGAACTTGAAATGTTCATCTTACATATGTCAAACTTGTGAATTTCACCCCTTTACTCTTCTTCCAAGAAAGTGCGCGAAACGACTGTCCTTTGGTTAATCTTCCTGGAAAGCCTATTCGTTTCTAACTAATATTTAAAATTTTTAAATCTAAAAAAGTTATTTATCTCAAAACAGTCTATTTATCTTTTAGATAAAAAGTCTGTTTCTAACTTTTTATCTAAAAAAAGTTAGAAATAGTTCGAAACGAATAGGAAAGCCTATTCGTTTCTAACTAATATTTAAAATTTTTAAATCTAAAAAAGTTATTTATCTCAAAACAGTCTATTTATCTTTTAGATAAAAAGTCTGTTTCTAACTTTTTTCCACTGCCTCCTCAGCTCTTGAAGACAATTCCTCTGTTTCTGAGTTGAAGAAAATGTTTTTGTTTGCTGCTTTAAAGATCATTGGGCTTCGAATCCAAAAATAATAGCATAACCGGAATTCGAGACGATAGAGGTTTTAGTTGCTCTGGTCTCGTGTGTGTCATAGGTCATAGTCAAAACGACCTTTACTAACCACAGTATCCATTGCAATCACATTGATTTTTCAGCCAGTATTTACTGAGTTTTCTTTTGGAAACGTACAGTCTGTTTAAAATAGTACATTCTAAGTGAAAGTTGTTGCATAATGAAGCGAGAAAAACCGATAACAAGCTTTTTTAAATCCAAAGAAAAAAATTAGAATGACGAAAAGGATTGCTGAAAAAAGAGAAACTTAACGTCGTGTGAAGAAAACGAAGTACAGTCTGCGAAGCAGCACTAGTCTCATCGGACCCTTCTGAAGGTAATTTTATTTTAATTCAAAAGAAAAACTGCATAGCATTACATGAATAAAATGTTTAAAAACGAAATGAATCTAGATTATTTCTATTAGCTTGGTTCGGATTAAAAGGTAGAAAATAAAAAAGACTTCTGTTTATAATACCCGAAATTGCTGTTGCTCTCTCAAAAAGATATTTATGTAAATTCTAAAGCAGCTAATAAAATTAAAAATAAAGACTTGAAAAGAGAATGGTATGATGGTATGATGTTGAGCGAATAAATTTCCACCGCCAATATTTCTTCCCTAACTTTTTTATTAAAATTTTATTAACTGCTTTAGAATTAGCATAAATGTAAATGCATAAAAAGCAACATATAAATATAACAATATGAAAAGCAATTTCATTTTTTGCTGGTTATAATTCACGAAGTCTTTTTTTATTTTGTTTCATACTTTTAGTGCAAACCAAGTTAGTAAAAATAGTCTTTATAGTCTGACCACCGATGAGATTGAAAGTCAAACATCCAGTTTACAGGCGGAAATGGAAGTATCTATTAGCTTTAAGGGATGCCAGCTTTTGTAGATGTGTGTTAGCCTCTAAATTAAGCAGCCACACTGAAATGAACGGAACAAGCTCATCAGATATTTGATATCCCCCTGATTTGGAAAGACTGGTTTTGACAAGACGTTGCTAGAAAATTTCACTTTAAATTAAATGGAGGGAAAAGAAAAAAAAGTTGAATTTTCCACAACACTAAAAAAATAAAAAATTCTTTGCTTTTGTTTTCTTTGACACAAGTATCGGAATTGGGGCACCCCATTCCAAAGTATGTAAGATTCACCTCCCTCTTATTTTTTTAATACTAAAAAAATTTACATATATACATATACATACGTACATATATATATATATATGTATAAACACACACACACATATATATATATATATATATATATATATATATATATATAAACACACATATATATATACATATATATATAGAAAAGAAGACCCCCCCCCCCCGGAAGTCGGGTCTAGCTACGCCTCTGACTGTGGAAGAGCGCATTGCCAATGTGGAAAATAAGTTCGAAGAAGAAGACAAGAAATTTACTTCATTTAAGGAAGAAATAATTAAGGACATGGAAAGGAGATTGGCGACCGTAGAAAGCAGCTCTGTACAGTTTGGCGCTCCCACATCGGTTGCTCGACCGTCCATTAAACTTGCCACATTCAATGGGAAAACTTCGTGGCAGGTTTACAAAACTCAATTCATGACAGTGGCGGAAGCGAACGGATTCAACTCTGCTACCAAGGCCTGCCATCTTGCAGCATCCCTGAGAGGTGACGCAGCGGACATTCTTCAGACCCTTCCGGACAGCCAGCGCCTGGATTTCGCCGCCCTCACATCTGTGTTGGAGCTTCGCTTCGGTGAGAAGTGCCAGAAAGATTCCAGCCGACTCCAGTTGAATTCCCGTTTCAGAAAACCGGAGAAACCCTGCAAGAGCTAGCGGCGGACGTCGAGAGACTGTCTCATCTTGCTTTTTGCGACTGTCCTGCGGATGTTCGAGACAACCTGGCACTCAACTACTACATCGAGATCCGGAAATCCAGAAAGCTCTACGGATGGCGGATGTCAAAGACCTGAATTCTGCTTCAGTATATGCGATGAGATACGAGGCCGCTCAAGAAGCAACCCGTGTGGATCGCCATCTAATCCGGACTCAGGAAGCTGAGGAGTCTGATTCCAGGTCGTCCCACCTCGCTGAACTTGAGAGACAACTCGGTGACTTGGCAAGACATCTGAACAGCATAACAGCCCAAAAGGAACAACAGCAGAAGTGCTGGAAATGCGGTAGTGAAGGCCACCTGCGAAGGAGTTGTCCGGCTCGCCAAGCTACGCGAGGGAAGGAAATCACCACCACCAGAGCTCTGCAGATTTCCTCTTCTAGTAGCGGCAGTAATGGACTTTTCATTTACGCACATATAAATGGGAACCCCTGCAGACTGATTGTCGACACTGGAGCCAATGTGACAATCATTAGGACAGATGTGGCTCGTGAATTTGGATTGAAACTGTTGTGGACATCGCCACGCGTAAGTCTCCAGACTGTGACAGGTGACAAAATCGAGATTAAAGGTAAAGTGAACTTGGAAATAATGTTTGGGAATGCCACCTACAATCATACGGCATTCGTCGCTGATATCACGGACCCCTTCATTCTCGGATTGGACTTTTTAAAGAAATATGACTTCACTCTCGACTTCAAGACTAATGAGCTGCACTCGACGAGGGAAGACATAGCCATCTTCAACGTTGAAAATGATGTAAAATCCGCTCATCAAATAATAGCCCAAACAGATTTATCGATTCCCTCAAGGTCAGAATCATTAATACCTGGCTCCATTGAAGAAAGCAATAGTTTTCGGTTTGGACTCATTGAATACCCTAACCTAAGCAATAGCCAAAAAGGAGTGCTGTATCATCTACGCTTGTGGACCTTTCTAAGGATGTAATTCCTGTAAGAGTCGTCAACGTGAGTGAAAGGCCAAGGAATATCCGGAAAGGTGAAGTGTTGGCAACTTGTACTCCAGTAAACTGCATCATTAGAAGAATCAATTCCCACGAGACTGTGTCTTCTGAGTCCTTGGCATCGAAGTTAATTGGGAGTGCACCCTTATCGAAAGATCAAAGAACTACTGCGGAACAATTGGTGGATGACTTCAAGCATCTGTTTTCATCGGAGTTATACGGTCTACATCGGAGGATGTTGGCCGTACGAATTTAACGCAGCATAGGATTAACACTGCAGAACACCCCCCCAAGAAGGAAGAGGTTGAGACCCTCCTGAAAGAGATGAAGTGGAATGATGTAATCGAACCCTCATCCAGTCCTTCGGCCTCTCCCATCGTCTTGGTCCGAAAGAAAGATGGCTCCACCAGATTTTGTGTCGATTACCGACGGCTGAATGAAATCACCAAGAAAGACAGTTACCCTCTTCCACGGATAGACGACCCCTTGGACACTCTTTCCGAACACAAGTGGTTTTCGACCCTGGACTTGAAGAGCGGCTACTGGCAGGTTGAGATACACCCTGATGACCGAGAGAAGACAGCGTTTACAACTGGACAAGGCTTATGGCAGTTTAAAGTGATGCCCTTCGGCCTCTGCAATGCACCAGCTACGTTTGAGCGTCTTATGGAGACAGTGTTAAGAGGACTTTCCTACGAATCCTGTCTGGTGTACTTAGACGATATCATCATCGTGGGACGCAGTTTCGAAGAACATCTGGCAAATCTTAGGAAGGTGCTGCAAAAGCTTAAGGAAGCCAATCTGAAGTTAAGCCCGTTCAAATGTAATTTGTTCCGCCGGGAAGTGAACTACCTTGGTCACATCATCGCTTCTGAAGGTGTACAAACCGATCCAGAAAAGGTATCTGCGGTCAAGAGTTGGAATCGTCCCGAAAACATCCATCAGCTGCGAAGTTTCCTGGGGCCCTGCACGTACTACAGGAAGTTTGTGAAGGTTTTTTCCAACATTGCACGACCTTTGCGTAAGCTGACGGAGAGCAAGCAAAAGTTTGAATATTCCATAGAATGCGAAGATGCATTTCTACTACTGAAGGAGGCTTTAACACCAACGCCTATCCTCAACCTGAAAAATCCTTCATCCTGGACACCGATGCGAGCAACGAGGGCATCGGAGCTGTTTTATCCCAAGAAATTGACGGCAATGAACATGTCATCGCTTACTGGAGCAAATGCTGATCAAAGTCGGAGCGAAATTACTGCGTCACCAGAAAGGAGTTACTGGCCATAGTGAAAGCTGTAGAACACTTCCATCATTACCTCTACGGCTGAAAATTTCTGCTTCGGACAGATCATGCCTCGTTAACTTGGCTTTTGAACCTCAAGAATCCAGAAGGCCAGATAACCAGGTGCATACAGCGGCTCCAGGAATATGACATGGAGATCAAGCACCGAAAAGGGTTGTCTCACGGTAATGCAGACGCTTTATCAAGGAGACCCTGTCCTGAGAACTGCAATTATTGTTCCCGAATCGAGAAACAGTATGGAACGACTAGCCCTACTGCCTATCAGGTGACAGTGACTCCAACATCATCAGAACCTGGTCCATGGAGTGACGGCCAAGTTCGAAAAGATCAACTTGAAGACCCCGACATAAAACCAATTTTGGAGTTCATGGAGAGTGACAGTCGGTGACCTAGCTGGCAGGACGTTTCCATCTTCAGTCCTGCAACAAAAAGATACTGGGCTTTATGGAACTCGCTCCATTTACGGAACGGCGTTCTACACCGAAAATGGGAATCTGAAGCCGGCAAAACATCTAGGTGGCTATTACTACTTCCCCGATCAAGGATTTCAGATGTTTTAAAAGAAATACATAGTAGTGCGACTGGAGGACATTTTGGTGTCTTGAAAACCCTCAATAAAGTTCGGGAGCGCTTCTTCTGGATCAAGGCGAAGGATGACGTGGAGAAGTGGTGTCATTCTTGTGACGCATGTGCTGCTCGTAAAGGACCGAAGAAGAGAAGCAGAGGGAAGCTACATCTGTACAACGTTGGAGCTCCTTTCGAACGAATTGGGATCGACATCCTGGGTCCTCTACCAAGAACTGCTGATGGGAACAAATACATTCTTGTTTCCATCGACTACTTCACCAAATGGCCGGAAGCATATCCCATTCCAGGTCAAGAAGCTACCACCGTAGCAGAGACTCTAGTCCAGCATTGGATCTCGAGATATGGAACACATTTGCAGATCCATTCCGATCAAGGGAGGAATTTAGTCTCTGCTGTGTTTAAGGACCTGTGTCAAATTCTCGGAATTGAGAAAACTAGGACAACACCACACTGTTAAAACCCGGGGTTCCAGACGAGTGAAAATATTCCCTCTAAGGTGAAAGCATAGTGCCTGAAGGTGCAACACAGGCTAGAAAATAGAGCAGAGGAGCCAGAACATCATGCAATCGCAGAAAGACTCATTGCGCATGCGCTTTTTGCCTTAGACATGCATTCAACCACCTCAATATGGCGGACAAATGATGATTGCGTTTGTGTGTCTTTCACATTGAATGAAGTACACTATTGGATTAAAACCCAACTTTTCTAGGATTAATTATCCGAAATGACAAGTAAGTACAGCTTTTGATCACTTTGTAGCTTTTAGGGCTTTCAAACATAGTTAAGTGTTTAAAAGTGCATTTATTGCTTTTCAGTAACCGTTAGTCTTCTAGTTCCCGTTTAGCGTTACTATCGTGAAATTTCCATCATTCAAAACGCTACTAAAAATATCTGTCATTATTTTCTTGAATACTTGATAAGCAGCTTTTATTAATCACCAAAAGAACCTTAATAAAAAGGTTTCTTGTGCTGTAATTATAACAGAAAGCTAGCGAGAAAAAAAAAATCTCTCTTAGTCTAGCTCTTTTTTTTTTTTTTTTTTTTGCTTTCTCATTCAAGTGTTAGAATCATTTCCTGTTAGCGGTTGATGCTCGATAGCGTTAGAAATTCCTTTTGGTTTTTTATTTAACTGGTTGAAAAACTTTATGTGCATTTATTTTGTTACTCTTTTTTAACGTTTATGAAACGATTTTGTTCTTCTGTAATTGTAATATCCCAGAATATTTTTGGCTCATCATGTAAATAATCCATAAGTACAGCTATGCTTCATTTTCGGAATACGTCATGTTTTAGTAAATGTATAATTTCTCACATGTTTTAAATAATTACTCGTTTTTAAATTATAACGTATTTGTGACAGATGTTTGATACCAAGTGGAGGGGTAGATATTTATTGTTTTATTAATTTTTAACATTACTTTTTGTTAAAAAAAACCATCAGAACCCTGAATTTTTTCACATGCTTTTTAACGGCCCCAGAGTTATTATTCATATTATTTATTTTATGAATTTTTAAGAAAACGATAAAGATTTCACCTGTCCGCAAAGTTTTTCATTTGCTTTTACCGCTCCCGTGAGTCAAAAGAGGTTGAGAAACACTGAGTTAGAGCACGATCAGATGAATTAAAGCTATGAGCACTTCTTAACTATGTTGAAAGCTCTGAAATATGATCAAATGCTGTAATTACATGTTTTAATCATTCCCAATACCGAGTTCAATGTGAAAATGTCCAAAACGTAGAATATCATAAATCAAAACAAAACTTAAAAAAAGAAAAAAAAAATACACAACTGTATAAAAAACGCACACAATACGGGGGAGGGGGGAGGAGGATCTATAGTAAGGGTGCCATTTCTCTCTCCGAAGGTTCCCTTTTTTCACTCCGGCTGTCTAGTTTTTAAAAGGTGCCTGTTTTTCACCCTATTTAGAGGTGCGTTTTCGGCTCCGTATTAGGTGCCGCTGGTGAACAAGCGTTTCTCCCCTGAAAGGTGCCGAATGCATCCTGTAGTTTTAACAGTGCACTACACCCACAATCGGACGGCATGGTGGAGAGATTTAACCGCACAATCCTGAATAATCTCTCGCTTATGGTCTCCAGAAATCAACAGGATTGGGACAAGAAGCTACCTTTGTTCCTGCTGGCCTACCGCAGTGCTGTCCACGAGACTACCGGATATGCCCCATCTCAGATGCTCTTCGGACGAGAGCCTCGGCTACCCTGTGATCTCGTCTTCGGTCGTCCTCCGGATGCGCCTTCATCACCTGAGGAGTACATCCAGGTTCTCCAGGCCCGGTTGGAAGACGTTCATAACTTCGCACAAGAGCGAATCAACATCGCGGCGGAGAAGATGAAGACCCGATACGACACAAGGTCTACTGGACATGAATTCAACGAAGGCGACAAGTTTTGGTTATGGAATCCCATCCGACGGAAAGGTCTTTCACCCAAATTGCAGTCGCATCGGGATGGACCCTACAAAGTCCTTAACCGACTGAATGACGTCGTAGTGAGGATCCAAAAATCACCTAATGCAAAACCTAGGGTTGTACATTATGATCGGTTAGCCCCTTACTATGGCCATAGCTCATGAGTATATACGTAAACAACCATGGTTGATAACATAAAAGTTGTATATAATTATTTTTCGCTTTTAATGTTTTGTAATATTTCTTGTTATTATTGTGTTTCCTATGCATTATTGGTTATTATTTAATGTGTGTATTTATGAACTTATGATAGAAGTTTGGCACTCTTTCTGGGGATTGTACTGCCCGGGACCTGCAGTCCTTATGAAGGGGGCGATGTTGCAAATTCTGTAAATAGTAATTATTGTAGTAACGTAACCTGTAAATAGTTTCCCGTAATGAATATACAGCCCCTGTACATTCGGCTGAAGTATACGAACCCCCTATTTTTTTTTCATTGATAAAATTTGTGAATGAAATCAGATAACGGTCTACGAATTTCGAGAAGGATTTCGAATGTTGTGGAAACTTTTCGATGTTTATAAAAGCGTCCCGCGTGATAAAAAGTTTAGTTTCGATTGAGAATTCGAACTGAGAGCGTATTTGCTCTGTTTATTGCGAGGCATTTCGCTGTGTTGTTTTTCGTATTTGGAAGTAAATACGTGTGTAAACGTTGAGTTTACGGTGTGGTGTGATATTTGCTTAATTGCTGATGATTAATTTTGCAGTTGTTGACGATCTTTCTTCTGTACATAGTGTAAATAAAGCTCCTGTGTTTTTATCAAGAACTGTGTCGTCCTTTCAAGAAAGTTGGAAGTCGCAGCGGATCTGCTACAATATGTACCATTAAAAGTCAAAAAGATATCTGCAAACGTTCAGAACTTAGTTTCAATATTAAAGCTTGCAGAGTCTAAGCAAAGTAAATAATATGAAAATGGAAGCTGCTCTTGTATTATAGATTAAAGAGATCAGGAAGAAAGGCCGTTCATGCCTCAAATAGAAAGTTATTAAAGAAAAGGCGAATCAACCGTATTTAAAAATGTGTTAGATAAAAATGACGATCTGATTATGAAGCATAAACCATCATTTTATATCTTATAAATATTATTACTGTATCTACTCTACACAGTACTATTATACTGCAGCATTTTATTATTACTACATACTGTGTATACCGTGTTTTATTTGGTCTTTCCCTCCCGTCGGTCATTTATTTTGTGCCTCTTTAGTATTTTAAGTTGAATAAAACAGCTTTTTTTATCTTTTAAATACAGTAAAAGTTCTGTTCTTTATGTAAGAAACTAATGTATAGTTAAGGAATGCTTGAAAGCAGTTTGAGGGGTTGTTTACAAATGTCTAAAAAAATTTGGTATGTTTCTAAAAAATTTGAAAATATACTTTTTTACACAACGCGAAATTTCGACTTACGGGAGGAGTCTTGGAACGCATCCCTCGCGTAAGTCGGGACTCGACTGTAGAAGAAAGTTTCGTGATGGCCACAACATACTAGTTTTTATAAGTATTCATATGTATTATGTTACAGTTAGGTCTCAAATGCCATTTAAAAAAAATCCCGGATAAAATAGCTTCTAGTGATTAAAGAAAAGTGGCTACTAAACTAAAAGTGTCCCGCAGTCACTAAGAACTTTAAAATGTTTAGGTCGATTGCGATCGCAATCAATTAAATTCCCCATCCATTATTGATCAAATAAGTTCAGTCTCAAATAATTGGCTTTTAATGGGAAAAATATGGAAGTAAGCTAGTATATGAACAGCAAAAAGGAGGACTTCGTTTTTGGGCTCCCACCTCTCCCCTTCACGCTTCTTTTCTTTTCCTTTCTCCAAAGCGCATAAACTAATCCCATTCCTGAAACGTAGCAGTGTCATTTTTCAGAATATTTTTTTTTTCAACCTCTCAGGAAAGTAACCATCCGCGTGGAAAAACAAACAGAAGCGTAAATCCCTCCTAGATAACACGTTACGCAAATTCCCCGTCTCGCAGGGGAAAATCCCCATCTCGGAGGAAACTCTTCTCTCGCCGGGGTGGGGGCGAGGGCAGGGGATTCCTGTCGGTGGTTTCCATCTGGACGATAAGGGGTGGAGTAGATGCTCCTGGTGATTTGGCTGGCTCTCTTTTTCGAATGACAAGAGCCTCGTTTGTTGTTGGTTGCTCCGATTAGAATTTTTTTTTCGTCTGGAATTGAACAAAATGTTTGCTGACGTACAGAAAATGAATCTTTTTTTTTTTTGTTCGAGAAAAAGAATGTGACGTAATTAATGCATAAATAAGCAAATGCTGCGCCGGTATGCTACGCTTTTCGAGTTCTTTATGAACCGTTTTTTTTATTTCGACAAAATAAAACTGACGTCCCTGCGATGTCATTCATTTTAATTATTTTTGTAGAAAAACGTTTCCACAACGTCATTTGTTTCATATGTCATTGTAGACCGACGTCTCCGAGCGTTTCTTACTTCAAGTACCATTGTTGACTGACGTCTTTGAGACGTTATTCATTTTAGGTGCCGTTATAGGCTGAAGTCTCCCTGTCGTCATTCATTTCAAATACCATTGGAGAATCATTTAGGCGATTACATTAATGACATTCGCTAATTCCTTTTATGTGCAATTATAGACTAACGTCTCCAAGCGTTTCTCATTTCAAGTACCAATGTATACTGGGTCTTTGAGGCGTCATTCATTTCATGTGTCATTACAAACCTAGATGTCTCCAAGACGTCATTTATTTCAAAGGCCATTTTAGGCTGAAGTCAATGACGCGTCATTCATTCCTCGTGACATTCTAGTTAAACGTTTCCCAGCCGTCATTCATTTCAAGTATGATTTTAGAATGACGTTTCCTCGACGTCATTCGTTTTATGTGCCATTATAGACTGATGTCTCCAAGCGTTTCTCATTTGCGAA
The DNA here is from genome assembly GCF_026930045.1 of Uloborus diversus. Lineage (NCBI taxonomy): Eukaryota > Metazoa > Arthropoda > Arachnida > Araneae > Uloboridae > Uloborus > Uloborus diversus. The sequence goes on along the minus strand of NC_072734.1, from coordinate 61,994,762 downwards.
TACTAATGTAAACTTGCACCTTTGAGGCGTCATTCATGTCATTACAAACCTAGATGTCTCCGAGACGTCATTCATTCAAAGGCCACTTTCGACTGAAGTCTCCGACGCGTCGTTCATGCCATGTGCCATTGTAGACTTTGACGCCTTTTATTTCAAGTATCGTTGCAGAATGACGTTTCCGAGAAGTCACTCGTTTCATGTGCCATTGTAGACTGGTGTCTCTAAGGGTTTCTCATTTCAAGTATCATTGTAAACTAAACTGACATATCCGACCATGTCATTCATTTCATATGCCATTACAAAGCTAGATGTCTCTAGGCGTCATTTATTTCAAGTTCCATTATAGACTGAAGTCACTGACACGTCATTCAACTCGACATAAAATGCACGTCCTCTGCCTAAGGTACCCTTAGCCATCTTAAGAAATTACGACAACATTTTATTTGTCCCCACAAATCAAAGCTTGAAAATTTATGTAACTTAATTATTCTATCTCTTGCATGAGTTTTATTCGAAAAAGAAAAAAAAAAACATGTAAATGAAAATCAAATAAAAATTTCAAAATAGGATTTACTAATTTCATTTTATGGCTGTTTGTTAGGTGGTTTTAGCAGTTGTTCCCAGAACTACTAAGCTCCATAGACGCATTGTTTTATTAAGACAATCAGAAAGTGGACACCGTAGATGAGCACCCAACCTTCTCCCTATAACCAAAAATATCCTAAAATAGATTTTTTGGGACTTCCATTTCAAATATTTTTCTATAAGGAACCTCTCCCCTCTTCCCTAGTCTAACGTCGCCAAAAACAGCTTTTTTGAATTTTTTTCCCAGGGAACCGAGCGTAACTTTCTTAGTATTAAACTTAAATTAGAAGTTTGATATAGAAATCTAAAGGAATACGGTAAGGGCGGCTGTTTCAAGTCTCTGCCCCGCCTCGTGAAATCCGCGCTGTTTATATACGTCTACGTACGTATACATGCGCTTAAAAGTGAAAGTCCCTCCCCCTCCCCATGGAAAAATTTCTTGCTACGCCACTGAAAAGGTGTGAGGAGAGGGGGACGTTAAAATTGGCTTCATCCCTGTGTTCGGACAACGGTGTACAGCTTTCAGAAGAAAAAAAAAGCGATGAAGAAACGTGCAACAGTGAAAGGCACGAACATTTTGAGTCCGAAATTCGAGATTTGAACTATTATTTCAGGGTGCGTTTGCATTGCACCGCGGCACTGTAGCACCACCAAGGACCACTACCTCTGCAAATGCCGCACCAGCACAAAACTATGTCAGACTACTGCAACCGATTGGACTCCTCTAGAAAGCATTGGATGATGAAAAGGTGTAAAAGACGTAGGTATAGTTCTACTATGGCAAGTTAAAGTCTGACCTTGAGAGGGTTTTTTTTCCTTGAGGGGGCCCCTTTAAAGTGGGAAGGGTTATTTCCGCCGAGTTGAGTAGGATTGCCGTCGCAAAGTACTTTCTACAAAAAAATAGACTTTCTTTTTCACTGAACTACATAAAAAGGTATAGTCTCTCAAGATCAGGCCTTAACTTACCTAAAATCGAAAATACCAGTAATTTTTGTAAAGTTTTTTCATACTTTATTGTTCTTTTTTTTAACTGACTCATTGGTTAGTGCTCGGGGTTATATTTTTACTAATTTAATCCCTTTCACATATGTAGTGCAACAATATTTGCCTAATTACTTTAGCGTCAAATTAAAAAAAAAAAACATGCAAGTGTATTTTATTCATGACTAACTGTGTCGTCCCGCTTTGCACGGTCTACCTCGAAAATAGAAGTTACGTCAAGTGACGCATATTCAACAATCAGGCTTCAATTAGAGAAAAAAAATACTGTAAAATTTCCCGTCGAAGTAACCATTCTTAAAGAAAAGAAACGGCAAATCGAAAATTCCCGAACAAATTGAACGCAACCCTCTATAAAATACAACTAAAATCTTTGATTATCTTTTATTGGCAAAACAAAAAAAAAAGGACAAATCGTCAAATAATAATCAAAAGGAAATATGCCCCCCCCCCCAAAAAAAAAACGAAAACAGATTTTATTTAGACACAGTCGGGAATAAAAAGTGGCAACCTTCTGAATGGTTTTATTCACACTCTATATTGCTATTGAAGTACAAGCTTTTAAAAAACGTAGGCACACGTAATCCCCTACTGCGATTTAAAATGTTATTAAATTTGCATTAATCGTATTGGGATACCTTAAATGAGGCTCCCTCTTCCTACTTCGTAAAGCTGTATATTACTAATTTTCATCGAAGAGATAGTGTCGCCAAATACTGAAATACTTCTAGTGATTATAAAATGTTGCTACCCGAAATGTTTCCAATAGTAAAAATTTGGCAACTGTTTGAAATTGTTCGCAAAGACAAATTAATGGAAGTTTTTGTGCTGTTTATGGATTTGCTTGATTTAGTTGGCGAATAATTTTACGTGTTAACAAATTCAAAGAAAGAAATATTAAAGAAATGGCGATATTTGGTTACATGGTGAAAACCGAGAAACAGTATTGCGCACTCTTTAGCTTCACAAACAGCGACAGTTGAAAAAATTGCCAAATGCCTTAGCTATTAAAATGATTCTACAAAGAAAGTTTGGCTAGATTCCTGCTGATTGATTAAATACCCAGTCAACGCAAATAAATAAAAAAAAACGCATTAATTGCCTCAAAGTTGCATTAAAATGGAAAATAATCAGCCAAATCCATGTATTATCTGTCAATCTTGTGCAAAAATCTTACTTCTAAATTTTACTTGAGAAAAGCCTTGAACAGTCACGAAAAGCAAAGATAGTCAACACCATGGAGACTACACAATACAACAATTGTGGCTATCGACTGGGAGTTGAGATGATACACTAAATACTGTATTGAGTTGAGGAAAGCCTTCGAACATGGAACTAAAAAGCACATAGCTCGTTTTTTATTGTACTTAGAAATTTCGAACAGGTGCCAGCTTTTGCAGAAAAATTAGAGCTTTCGATGGACATATAATGTAAATATGTGCAAGTATTTTTTCATCCCCATATTGGAGAATTTATACGAAAATTGTGTTTTATTGCCCCCCTAAGGGGGTTTTGTCCCCAATAATGGGACGAAAACTACCCTATGTGTTATTCTGATGCATAAGCTATATTATTGTAAAGTTTCATCAAAATCCGTTTAGTAGTTTTTGCGTGAAAGAGTAACAAACATCCATACATCCATACAGACAAACTTTCGCATATATAATAGTAGTAAGATACTATTTTCAGTTTTAACATAAAGGCAATAATCGTACTTACTTCTACGAAACCCTAGACTTTCAATATAATCATTAAAAAATTCATACCAAGCGTGGACTCTCTTTTAGACCATATAATGCTTTGTTTAACTTATAAACACTATTGGATATTGGATTCATCATCATAAACTTGTGGCTGTCTTACATAAACTTCAGATAACACTTTACCATTTAAAATGCTGTCTCGACATCCATTTGATGTATGCTTAAACTATGCTGACAAGAATAAGAAAGTAACAGTTTTAAAGTTTGCATTTTAGCAACAGGTGAGTATGTATCATCAATGCTGTCTTTTGTTGGAACCCTCTAACAACTAACTTGGCCTTTAAAAAACATCCCCTGGTTTTCTTTTAATCACCATTTCACATCTAGAATTGCTTTATTCTGCGGTAATCTCAGTAGTGTCCAAGTATTGTTTTTGATAAGACGGTTCATCTCCCTGTCCATTGCCTCTTTCCATAGTTCAGCTTCATTGCATGTTATCGCCTCCTTGAAGTTATCTGGAATCGTAGCATCACAATAATTCGCGTCAACATTATATCCGAATTCTTCATCGAATCGAACGGGTGGTTTGACTTGCCTTTTCGGTCTCGTTTCACTTTTAATTTCATCATTTTTTTTTTTTTTTTTTTGCATTGTCTTTGAAACTCTTTTTATTACTTTGCCCATTTGACGCTTCTTCAGTTAGTGTCTTATCATTTGTATCATGACTGTCATCTTCCTCATCACAGTTTACACACATAACGTCTTCTTCAATTATGTCAACATGCCTGGCAACTATTATTCTATTATTGACCAAAACTCTGTACCGATCTTCCGTATATCCAAGCAAAATTACAAATTCAGCTTTTTTATCCTATTTGGTTTCTCTTTGTCCATCTGGTACTCTGACATACACTTTATTGCCATATAGTTTTGATTCTTTTGCAAAAGGTTTTTTTTTTGTCAAAAAATATTTCATAAGGTGTCTTCCTCAGTACAGTATTTGTCATTGTCCTGTTTTTCAGATAAACGGCTGTTTTAATTACTTAGGCCAATAACGCCTATCAACTTTTGCTTCTGCTAGGAGACATCTAGCGAGGCCTTCGAGATAGGAAGGCCATCCAACTAGCAAATGACGTCATCGTTTGTCGATCCACAATGATATTGGGAAGGGAGCACTTCGATTAATATTTTGGTTAAATAAAACTATTTGGTTTATTTATTATTGTCTTCTGTTATTCAAGTAGCATTACAAGTTCTACTTTTTCATTTGAAAACATAAAAAGGAACCGATAATCATACATTAAAAAATACACTGAGCTTAATTCATAGTCTTACAAAGTATTCAAATAACTAAACACGATTTTATTTTACAATCATGTTAAAACAAAGTGCTAAATAAACACAGTTTTATTTTTCATTAGAAATTGTTTTTTAACTAATCGCATTTTAAGTACTCGTATATTGTATTGAAACATTAAGTCTTAAGAAGTATTCAAATAAATAAATGAACTTTCATTTTACAATTACATTAAAACAAAAAATAATATTACTATTGTATTTGAATAAGAATTAAATGAAATTTTAAAAAATAAATAAACATTTTTACTTATGTAAACGGGAAACAGGACTGCAATATGTTTCAAAGACATAACATCAAATTAAAGTACATAATACCAGATTATTAATGTTAACTTAGCTGAGCAAATTTATGCTTTTAAAAAGACGTGAATGCTTGGGTGCCATCCCCAAAGTAGACGGTGCCCTACCCCCTTCAATTATGAAACCTTCAAAAAAAAAAAAAAACATCTCCATCTCTCTTAAAATTTCAAGGGCACAGTTATTTATAACTATAGCCGTTGAAAAGCTATCATTACTATGAGACTATGATTCCGACCCCCCCCCCTCTCTTCGGTGGGCACTCTCGAAAAATTACACAGGAATTCAACTTGAAAAACGTTAATTAAAGAATGAATGATACATCATGAATACTGTATGTTGTATATCAAAAAATGTATTCAATATCTAAACAGCGTTTTTTTTTTTTGGAATTCGGCTACTTTCCCATTTTTAGCTTTTTCTGCTGCTAATGATTCTTGTGTGTGTGGGGGGGGGGGGGCTTTAATTGTTCATCATTTTAGGCTTTTGAAAAATTATTTTTAAAAAAAGCATTAATTGATGACAAAGTAATATTTTTCAAAAAACTTTTCATAGAATGACCATTTTACCAACTTTCTTTAATACTTAAAACCTCATATATGTTAAATTTAGATCAACATTTTGCTAAGTATGCTCTTTTAGGAAATCAATGTGACAGTTTTGTGACAAGGGGAAGGGAGGGGATAACAAGAAGTGTGACATCACGCGTTGTTTATAACAAAATGCTCATGTTGAACAGCGTTACATGTAACAAGGAGGAGGGGGGGGGATTTGTTCAAAAGTTTGTAACATACTTTATAGACAGCCCTTTAATTCAATTTATGTTACAGTTTCAGAGTTCCTGAAAGCTTATTAACAGAAAACCCAAGGAGTTCAAAAAATATGTAGTTCAAGACATTTTGCCCTTTTTAAGCATAAACAAACAAGCATAGAGCATTTGGCAAAAACATGTTGTGTATCCACTGCTCAAAATTAATCTTTCGCAAGCCCAGAAATTATGAATACCGTTAACTTAACCACAATGTGTGCATAAATATCATAAAACCTAAAGACAACAGTGAAAAAAAAAACCATATATATATTTTTTAATTTACGCACAGAACCAGCTTGTTTGAATAACATTGCAGGGGCGTAGTTGGGGGGAAATGTTTAAGTATCGAACCCACGACCTCCGGCGTTCAAATCTAATCTTTTATCTCAGAACTACGAAAACCCATCAAGGAATGTTTTTTGATCAAAATAACACATGCTAGCGTATAAAACAATTTAATCGAAACCGAAAATATAAGATTAGTTCAGTTAAAAGCCTGTTTCAATAAACTTGTTTACATTTTTACTGAATATCAACACCAAGTTACGCTTCTGATAGCAACAAGTATATTCGCAGAAAATTTTGACATTTGTATATTGTTAGTTTGGAAAATCCATTTCGAATAAATGCGTGTTCAAAGTTGAAAAAATAAAGAAATAAAAAGTTGCAAGTTAACCGTTTCAAATATTAAAGCAGTATGCTGAAATTACAAATTACAGACAAAGATATCGGAAAGGAAACTGACAATTGTTTGTGTAATGGAGGAAAACTTAAGAAATCTTAACTGCATAAAATGTAAATTTGTTTATCTGAGAAAAGAGTACTTACCTCCGAACTTTAAAATTTATTCCATGAGGCGTCCAGCTTTTTGCTTTACATGCAGGTTGTTCGGCAGCGGAACTCGCTGACTCACTTTTCACTCAGCAGACACTTAAGACTTATATTATACATATATTTTTTAATTGCCTCTACATTCCGGCACGTGGGAAGGAAGAGATAAATCCAACAGAATTGTATTCAAAAATGTGCATCCGAAGTTACATATTTCCTATTTCATCTATATCAACCAGAGCAAGCAACACTACTGGTAAACTGCACTGTTTTTAAGTTTCGCGCCAATTCAAAGATCGACTACTGGTGGCGTAACGAAGCGGGGGGGAGGGGAGTTGTCTGGCCTGTTATCACGTGGGTCTCGCATCTAGCCATTAGGGTCTGGGGGGGGGGAGTAGTCAATGGGGTAAAGTGGTCATTCTTGTGGCTTGGATATAAATGTTCGAATGAATGTGAAAATCTCATTATAGAGTAGAGCAGTTAGAAACTACATTTTGAATACAAAATTTTACAGCTGGCAGCATTTTATTTGGTTAAAAAAAAATATTGTGTGTGAATATGAAAAGTTTTTAAATTGAAACACGTCTTTTAACTTCCTTGGGAAATTTTGTTTGTTAGAATTATGAACAGATTGACTGCATAGGAAGCTTCCTACATGTCTCAAGAACTCTTACACATTAACAGTTATCTGATTCTATTTTAGTTAATTTTTTAGAACAATTTAAATAAGATGGGCTAAAGTGTTTATAATATTAGGCTTAACAAATATTGTTCTTCTACTGTCACTTAATCGTTAAGTATAAAGCAGATATAAATTATTCATTTCACTTAATCTGCATTGTTGTTACAGTAAATGGGGTTACATATACGAGTGCGTGCGTATGTATACGCATATACTCGTGTAGGCACGTATATAGACGTATTCACATAAATGCACCAATAAATACGTATATGGGTATCTGCAAGTATTTTCAATCTATACAGATATACAGACATTCGACTATATACGTATATACCCGCTTATACTCGTACATATATAAACACCTGTATACTCAGGTAGACACGTATATACGCGTACGTACTCGAGTAGACACTTACATACAAGCATATGATAAAATACAAGTATACAGGGGAGTTGAAACTTTTGCGCAAATTATTAAAAGGTGTTAGAGGGGAGGATAAGAAGTAAGAGTCATGAGGAACATGGTCACTAACTCAATGCTGACGTGCTACATACACGCAATGCCAGAAACTACTGGATGCGAAATAGGTCACAAATTTATCACGCAAAGACAATTTTACACAACATTTTAGGTCTCAAGAAAGTTTTAAGGCGATTGATGAAATTTGCGGCCTTCAGCTTTAATACATGTGCGTCGCAATCACAAAGCACTCTCTGTTGCAATAACGAGATTTTTGAAAAACTTTCATCAGTCGCTGTGCCTTTGTTGCGATGCTTGTATTAGAGCTACTACAGGCTGTAACTTTTAACAACTGCTCTAAATATTTCTTAAAAACTAAAATGTTGAGTAAAATCATCTTTGTGTAACAAATTTGTGATTTGTTTTGTATCCATCATTTTCTGGCTTTGTGTGCATGTAGCGCGTCAGCGAACGTAAGTTCCTTATAATTCTTTGCTTCTTATCCTCCCCTCTCACACCCCTTAGATTTTTTCCCAAGAGCTTGGATTCACTCTGCAGGCACACATGTATATAAGCTTATATACTCGTGTATACCACGTAAATGTGCGTATATACACGTCTATACAGGTATATAATCGTATTTGCACGTTTTCCTACTTATATAATCGTGCTTCACAATATATACAGATATATGTGAGTAGACACGTACAAACACGCACTGGATGTATCCATGAATTAACTCGTGTATACTCGTATATGTGTATGTACGTGTATATGCGTACATACAGTGTACAGCAGACGTATACACGTATATATATGCGTGTATACGTCTACTGTACTCGTATATATTCAGATATGCACGAGTATACTCGAGATTCAAGTGCATACACGCATATGATGTTCGTTTACACGCTCATGTACCCGTACATCCAGAAACAAGTGTAAAAAATCGAGGAAGTTGAGAATTTCAGGGGTTTTTTCCGAAATTTTAAACATTTTTGGTTTAATGTACTTTTTCATGCTACAGAACGGAGAAGTTACGTTTAGTGAAGACTTCAAAGCAAAAAAAAAATCTTTTTGAAATAAAATAATATTTTCCGATCGCGCAACGAACCTACATATTTTTAAAAATGTGAACTTTAAGCCCTTTTTCAGCACTTTTTTTCTTTTAGTTTAACGATCCTCATAAGTTCGGTACGAAATACCAATGAAAGAACGTTTGTTTATAAAATAAATGTGATATTTTAGTACTAGCTTGCCTGTGAAATTGTCCACATGGCCCTTTAATCCCGCGAGACTCGTATTTGTTTATGCTGCTCAGTACAGTGTATGCATCTAATACACCCCATTACCGTCTCACGATCTTGAATTTATGAGCTTTTTAGTTGGTTTGTGTCTATAGGTATCTTACTTAAATGAATGAAGCAGTCGTGCTGGCATCAGTATTTCTCAATGTTTCTAATGTGCGTGTGATGTCTATTTGCTCTGTTTAATGTGTTTCAAACATGAATCCATCTTTGCAGAAAAGAATTACGAGAAAGTCCTTTGAGTGCCCTATATTTGGCCACCCGAGAGATTTGCCAACAAATAAGCTCCTTACTTATGAAAATGTACTTCAAAATTGCTTTCAAGAGAGATTTGAGTTACATAGAAAAGTCAATAATACGAAAATGAGTTTTTCCATTGTTAAGGACAAAAAGTTAAATGTATCTTTGATAAGGCCTCGATTCCTACAGTTTCCCTGAAAAGAATTACTCAGTTCATTGATATCTTCTACAAAAAAATCTCAATTTCATGAGATCTTACAACCGAGACAAGGATAAACCAAAGTTTAAAGAAAGGATTGATAAATTTAAAAGTGAAGAAGGAAACTCTTTGACGTCTCTGCCTGTAAGTGCGTAAAGAATGTTATTTGCACTTGTAAAAAGACCCCAGACATTTGTGAATGTCCAATTTACATGAAATGTGCGAGTGAAAAATCTGAAAAGATACTGATCTCTGAACAAAGATTTCTCTATCTTCAGAGGAAACATGGCATAGGAAAAATTGGAACTTTGGACCAAAAGGAAACAAAAAGGTTGAAAAAAAGATTTCAAAGAAAAGCCTATGCCTTAAAACGAAAAGTTTCTGAGTGCGTTTTAGTCATGAAAGATCAATCTGATCTTTCAAATGAAGAACAACCAAGTTCTTCAGTCAAGAGAGAAACTGATAATGATTACAAGTCAACCGACCCTGAGAGGAAAACCCGGTGGCAGATGAGGATTAAGCTGAAAACTACGACACTACAGCGTACCTGATCGTGCAACTGCTGCCATAGCATCCAGTGTGCTCCAAGACGTTGACTTAGTGACTGAAACAGATACTTCCAAAGTTGTTGATGGACAAAAAAAAAAAAAAAAAAATATAAAACATCTGCAAAGTGGCATTAAACAAGACTCCGTTCGGGGTATTTATTTTGACGGAAGAAAAGATGATACTTTATTTTTTAAATAAAAATGAATCCAAGCAATTTTGTCAAACAGTGAAAGAAGAGCATTATTCTATTATCAAAGAACCTGATTCCGTTTACATTGGCCACGTGTCTCTAAACTCTGGATCAGCCAAAGACATAGTGAATAGCATTGCATTATATCTAAATGAACAAAGAATTTCACTGGATGGTTTAGCCATCGTAGGTTGCGATGGTACTAAAATCAATACTGGGTGGAAAAGTGGCACGATTTGTCAATTTGAAATTTATATTGGACGACCATTGCAATGGGCTATTTGTTTATTACATTTCATTGAGTTTCCTTTTCGCCATCTTTTTCGGCATTTGTATGCTGTAACAACTGGCCCAAGTTCGTTTTCTGGATCAGTAGGAGAACAACTCAGAGGTTGCGAAGAATTGCCGGTTTTCAAGCAATTGACTGTACAATTCCAGATGTAAACAGAAAGAGCTTGAGCAAGGATCAAAGCTATCTTTTAGATATATCTCAAGCGATAAAGGGTGGCAATTGTCAAAATGATTTGTCAAACCGTGACCCCGGCCCACTCTCACATTCCAGATGGCTCACTTGTGCAAATAGAGTTCTTAGACTGTACGTAAGTGGATCGATCCCATCAGGTGAGTTAAAACACATAGTGACTTTTATTTTGCGATGTTACATGCCGGTCTGGTTTGAAATAAAGAACCGCAAAAATTTCACAGATGGTGCCATTCATGTTTACAGAACAATTCAAACCTGTCGATACTTACCTGACAATCTAAAACAAGTTGTTTACCCTGTCATTGAAAGAAACTCTTTATTTGCGCATCTTGAAAACTTATTAATGGCAATGGTGTTTGATGAAAGGAGGCACATAAGAGAACTAGCGTTTAAAAGTGTCTTAAAAGCCAGAGAGTTTCTTTCTAAAGGCAAAAGCATTAGAAACTTTGTCATTCCATCTCTAAATTTCGAAGCAGAAGATTACACAGAGATTATTAATTGGAACACACAAAGCTATCTTCTCCGCCTTTTCTTCGAAACGGTCATAACAAAGACATTGAAAATTTTATTGTAACAGGCACTATATCCGACTGGGATATAAAACTATTCCCCTGCCATACGCAAGCTGTCAAAAGATGTGTGAAGTTAGTGACGGAGGCTTCACTCAAAGTGTGTGGATTTAAATCAAGAGATGGCTACATAAAAGCAACATTGAAATCCAGATCAATTACGCCCGAATTTTCCGAAAAAATCTGATAATAAATTAGCTTCAACAAGAAACACTTAAAACAATAAGACTTGTATACTGGATTGTAAATTTGGTAAATATTTTATAACTTTCTATTATTTGAAAATATTTCATTATTGTAAAGAATGGTAGTTTTGCATGTTTAGAAGATACCTTAAAAGTCAAGAAATAAATTAATGTTTATGTGTAATATAGGGTTTTTTAAAAGGCTTTTCCCTGTAACACCGGGGGAAAAAACAGCAAGAACAATTTTACTTTTAATCACTAAGAAAAGATGAAATTCTCCCCTTTTTTTACTTTTCATTCTTGTTCCTGGATCAGATGGTATTATTCGATCTCAATGTTTTTTTTTTTTTTAATTCTGAAGGCTTCACCAATCGTAACTTTTCCGTCTTAGAATATTAAAAAGAAACGTTGGAGCAAAATTTTCAAAAAATCGCTAAAAAACATGAAATTTTTCATTTTTTTCAAATTTTTAGGCTCGTTGCGGGATCGGAAGATATTATCCGATTTAAAAAATTTTTGTTTTGTTATGTAAATCTTCACCAATCGCAACTTTTCTGCACTATTACAATTCGAAAATAAAAACTTTGTTTTTTTCGTTCCACCCTAGTGCGTATGTGTATATGAAAGTATGTGCGTATGTGTATATGTACGTATGTGCGTATGTGTATATGAAAGTATGTGCGTATGTGTATATGTACGTATGTGCGTATGTATCTCGCATAAATCAAAAACGGTATGTCCTAGAAAGTTGAAATTTGGTACGTAGACTCCTAGTGTGGTCTAGTTGTGCACCTTCTCTTTTGGTTGCATTTAGATGTTCCTAAAGGGGTCTTTTACTCCTTTTTGGGGCGAAATCATTGTTAATTTCAACGCTAACTCAAGTGGTGTTATAATTTGTCAAACATTTGGCGATATATCGATAACCTTTTGGCTTCCAAATTTTGCCGCCAACTTGTCGAAAAATTTGGCGATTTTTTTTTTTTAAATTTTTAAATCTGGTTTCAATTCGGCCAAATTTGGTGATGTTTAAAGAGTTAACCACTGAATCACATTAAAATTACCATTAATTGGGAAATAAATCTGTGTAAAACGTTTTTTGTGCTTCGGTTCGCAAGAAACTAGAGGCGAAAATATTTAGTGTTTCCTTGCTTACTCCAAGGCGCTTTTATCATTAAATTGGCGTAAACGGAAGTCATGTGATGCACACATCAGCTCGTTTTTGAAATGTAGTGTAGTATAAATGCATATCTTTCTGCAGTAGCACAGGCATCCCCCCCCCCCCCGCCTTTTTTTTGGCTTTCGAAAAAGACCTTATTTCCATCCTGGGTGCCCAAGTACCTCCCTGCCAAATTTGCTCGTGATCCGACGTAAACTGTTGATTTGTAAAGGGAACATGCACACACACATATATACACACATATTCTTTGTTTTATTTGTATAGATTATATTAATTTTTAGATTATTATAAGACAAAATGAAATAGATTGAGAACCTCCGGATTCTTTGATATGAAGATTCCCTTTTCACGCTTTGTCCACCTCCCTCTCGATGCACACAGCACGGGTCTGATAATCATTACTCTTGCATTAACAATTACATGATTCTGCAATTAACAATTTAATAGTAATAATTTTCTGTAATTAGTAGTGAAAATTTATGCTCAAGAAATTCATCGCGGAAAAAAAAATAAATAAATAAAACGCCTGAAAATCTTTTTCGTCTGTTATACAACTCAGTTTTTAAGCGCACTTGAAAATTGGTTAGCAGCTCATCATAACACATTTTGATCTATTCCAATTTAGGTAAAGAATTTTGCTGAAAGCAAGTAGCAAGATTATAACGTTAATAGCATTTTCTTCTGTATGCTCGAACAGTGCACAAATCCTTCATTTTTCGTCCATCCAATCAGAGGAATTTTCTTTAGTGTTCAGAATGTTCTTCAGGAATTTAGGGTTATAACCTAGAACAACCACGAAGGACTCGTAAAATGGAGCATCTTTAAATGGGTAAAAAAGAAAAGAAAAAAAAAACTTTCGAAAAGATTTTACTGCAGCTATTCAATACACTACTAGGGCTTCCTCCATTTTTTACTTCCTTGTACGACGTAAAGGACTCACGAAACATTTCCCACTCAAATTTCATCTTAAATCAGCATTTTGATCACTGAGTCAATTTTGTCTCATTTTGTCTTAAAAGTTTATACTCGTTCCAATTTCAAAAGCACTTATTTTTGCTAGCCGTAATTTTCCGAAAACTTAGATACGCGTGATTTCGCGAGTTGAAAATTTCGCAAGTTTTAATGAATAGAACCAAAAGTTGGAAAATTCGCTACGAAAAAATATTTCATGAGACTTAAACTTTCACTATTTCGAAGGACTCACGAAAATTAAAACCTCGCGAAAATTAGCGCTTTTACAGTATTCATTAGTCTTTCGAATGAAGGGGGGGGGGGGGTCATCCATGACTTTACAAACCAAACTCACACTTTGCATTGAAAAGAGGTACCTGGAAGTCACTAAATACGTGTTCGCAATCAGTTGCTAATTCGTGCTTTATCAACGTTGTTTACTACTGTTTCTTCTTGGAACTGTGCCTATTTCAACGAAATTAAAAAAAGGTGTTTTAAAAGTATTTTCATCATATCAAAGAACCATTACAACCAGCAAAGATACTAATAAGAAAGATAGCCAAAACGTACATAGAATAAAAGGGACACTCATTTCAAAATAGCGTCATAGAGTTGTACCTACAAACTTCCTCCTCCTTTGTTTGCAGTGGACATTATATTTAAAAACTGCTGTCTAGCAAGGACTAGTAGCAAAGGTCAGCTTCCTGTGTGAGGCAGATAATAATACTTCCAAAAAATTCGTTTTTTTTTTTTTTTGGAGTAATTACCAATTGTTTGTTTTCATTTAAGTTTATGACGTCTTTTGATTTTATTTTCCCTCCGCCTTCCTTTGCAGCACCACCGTCGACCGGCCCCTCCCGATGCTGCTCTTCTAGCGAGCACCGTCTCTAAGTTGCGTCCATATCCTGCAAACTCGCGTGCACACACACACTCCTACATACACACACACCACTGCGCACAACCCGCACGCATACACACACACACACGCGCGTGTACATAAAAGCACCAAACGCGGGTGTACACGCGCACGCGTAGATACACACGTCTGCATGCATACATGCGCCTACATATACGCACGCGCCTACATACACATACACACGCTCGTGATTGCGAAAAACATAATTTGAATTCAAGGTGCCGAAAATTCAATTTTTTTATTAATTTTTGAGATGCTCCCCTTCTACCTCTGCGATACAGTAGCCTCTCCAAAAAACCGGATTAGTGGGACTGATGGAAGGAAACTATCTCAATTTTGTTGAAACATGGAGCACCAAAGGTACAAAATACATGTCATTTATGCAAAATGCGGAATAATAGCGAGGGTTTTAGTTTTTTATTTAATATATATATATATATATATATATATATATATATATATATATATATATATATATATATATATATATATATATATATATATATATATATATATATATATATATAGATAAAAATGGAGTTTGGTAAATTTGTTCCCTAAGATCTCAGAAACTACCCGGCAGATTTGGCTGAAACTTTCACCGTTTGTTCAGTTTGGTACTGGGAAGGTTTATAGACCAGTTCGAAAAAAATCCGATTGATAGTTCCCTTTTTATTCCAATTTTAGTCCCAATTTTCGCATAAATGCTCCAATATGGGGGTGGAAAAAAACGTGCACATATTGACATTAAATGTCCATCGAAAGCGCAATTTTTCTGCTGAAGATAGCATCTGTTCAAAGTTTCTAAGTTGTATAAAAAACGAGTTATGAGCTTTTTTGTTCCCTGTTCGAAGGCTTTCATCAACCCAAGTCATTATTTAGTGTGTCATCTCAACTCCCAAGAATTGTTGTATTGTTGAATATTTTTGCGTTTCGTCTGACTTTTTGAGGCTTTTCTCAAGTCAAATTTTAAAGTAACGTTTTTCCACAAGATTGGCTAAAAATAAATGGATTTGGCTGATCATTTTACTTTTAAACGAAACTTATGTAATTAATGGTTTATTATTATTATTTATGCTGATTGGACACTCGCTTACTATATCCAACCAACCAGCAGAAATATCGCCAGAATTTTCTCAGAAAGATTTCAGTAGCTGATGCATTAATTTTTCTTTTTGCACGATTTCAAACAATCGCCAAATTTTACTACTTATTTTGGAAACATTTCGGATAAAACCGTTTAGCGCCATTTTTTTTTTTTTTTTTTTTTTTGACCAAAGGTATCTCAGCATCTGGCAACAATATTTCTATTAAAAAAAAATTAGTAAGGAGGGGGGTATTATCGAAAGTTTCCCGAAATGATTCTCGCAAATTTGGTAAGATTTTAGTCCGCACCAAGTGCCCACAAAAATTGAAATTTCCCAAAATAACTAAAGCAAGTGTAAGGGGAATACGGGCGGCTACATTTTTTAAAACAGTTCGTACATCAATAGCCATACAGAGAAGGTTTTAGATTTAAAAAAAAAAAAGTACTAACAGATAAATCTTTTTAAACATGTAAAGTTTATTTTCATATTTCGGAAATTCTTCAAATTTGTATATGCTTAAATGTCGTGCTTTCGTTTCTAATTGAATACTATTTTGTTCTTTATATTTATTGCTATTTTAGTTTAATGAGTAAGGAGGAAGCTCGATTTTTAATCACGTCAAAAAGGTTTGTTTTAAATTCTTTCGCTTAAAACAGAAAAAAAGGGCAAGTAACGATTGTTTCTCATAATTATTACTGACCCAGGCAACGCCGGGTATTTTTGCTAGTATATATATATAAATGGACTTTGGTAAATTTGTTCCCTAAGATCTCAGAAACTACCTGGCAGATTTGGCTGAAATTTTCAGCGTTTGTTCTTTTTGGTACTGGGGAGGTTTGTAGATCAGTTCGATAAAAATCCGATTGATAGTTCCTTTTTTATTCTAATTTGTCCAAATTTTCACATAAATGCCCCAATATGACGGTTAAAAAATACGTGCACATATTAAAATTATTTGTCCATCGAAAGAGCTTATTTTTCTGCTGAAGATGGCATCTGTTAGAAAGTTCTAAGTTGTATGAAAAACGAGCTATGGGCTTTTTTTGTTCCATGTTCGAAGGCTTTCCTCAACCCAATTCATTATTTAGTGTATCATCTCAACTCCCAGTTCATAGTTAGAATTGTTGAATGTTTTTACTTTCTTCTATATCTAATATATAGAAGAAATTATTGGATTCGTGCAAATTTTCGAATTTCGAATTATGACGGATTCGAACGTTTTGAGGTGTGCTGAGTCCATTTCGACTATTTTTGGAAAATGTCTGTGTGTACGTCTGTGTGTGTGTGTATGTGTGTGTGTCACGTCTGTGTGTGACCAGTTTTTTGTGGCCGCTCTACAGCAAAAACTACCGCATAAAATTGAACAAAATTTGGTACACATATGTGCCCCTATGTGAACTTGTGCCCATTGGTTTTTGGCGCGAATTCCTCCAAGGGGGGTGGAGTTTTTTGAGTTACGCGTGCTTGCTATTCCTCAGGAAGTAACTGGCGGAATCAAACAAAATTTGGTCCATATGTTGTCATCAACAGGAACAGGTGCTGATTCAATTTTGGTGTCAATAACTCAAACGGGGGTTGAGCTATAGAACGTTTTTTGTCGTCAAATGTGACTGCTGTATCTCAAGAAATAATGAACGAAATGAAAGAAAAATTTATCGGCAAGTAGCCCTTAGTGAGTATAAGAGCTGATTTCATTTTCGTGTCAACAGCTAAAAAGGGGGTAGCGCAATCGCCCGTTCTTTTTTTCCATTGTGAGTGCCCTATCTCAAGAACTAATGCTACGTTCTGGTTGAAATTTGGAATATATGTGAATCCATACGTAAACAGGCTTTGGTTCAATTTTGACTCCAATCGCTCCAAGAGGTGTTGATTTTTTTTTTTTTTTTTGAATAAAAATAGCTTTATTAATGCAACAATAAGAAAGATAAATCATAATAGATTGTCGTCTGCGTATTTCTCGTGATTTTAATTGTATGGAAATGATCGGAAATATTATCTCAATGATTTAAAATTTTTAACTGTTGCCATCTTATGTTTGTTAACAAGTAAAATATTTGTAATTAATTCAAGCAAGGCTTTTAAAATAACTTTCAATTTTCGCTCTCTGCTTTGCTTTTACAATTCGCAACTCCAGCGCTCGAATACGCTACCTTGCGGTGATTTAAAAAACTGCCGAAGAAACTAAAACATTGCCACGTTGCGTTCCACGTGTATCTGTTGACGTAAACACAGGCAGTTTGTTCTGAGTATTTATTAACGCAATCGATGTGTCTTAGTTTGCTTTCAGCTACAGAATTCGTCCGTTAGTAGTATTCTCGAGCTTCTCAAAATAATGTTAGTTTTCCTTATTTCCTTCTAAAATATGTGTTGATTGAGAAATGGTGAAGAGAACTCTGGATTAACAAACTTGGATAACGTTATACAAAGTAAAAAATTTTATTGTTTTGTATGAATTTGTAGGAATATGAGTTTTTTTAATCTTAAATTAATTCAACTAACCATATTTTACAACAGCATTTAGTTGGAATGGACAGTATGCAAAATATTTTCTTGAATATATTATCGTAGAACAAAATGAAAAATGTTTAACCGAGAAAGAATTTACTTTATTCATAGCTGCCAACCTCAAGATAAAAAAAATAGGAGCACTTAAGGGAAAATATAGGAGCAATGAGGGTTAAAATAGGAGCACCAAATCGTGCTAAACCTTCCTTCTGTACCGTAATCTTCTATAAGTTATAAGCACCATTACAATGAGTTTCTGAATTTTCATGTTAGATTTTCAACAGAACTACAACCAAGTTTAAAATAAAAATATTTTACATTAAAAAAGCATCATTATACATGATTACTGTTTGATTTAATAAAACTGCAACCCTTTTTAAAAATATTCTTTTATACATATCCTACATGTATTGAAAATGCATTGCATAAGAACAAATTGAAGATTAAAAAAAAAAAAAAAAAACACGATTACTTCTTATACTTGGAAGTAAAGCAACTTCATAGTAAAGGTCAATATTTGGAAATCTTCTAAGTGGCCACTAGACTCCAAAAACTTAGTGGCCACCACTGTCGCCAAATTTTGAAACACAAACTGGAGGGGGTATGGGGCAGTTTTTACAACGTTCATAAAAAAATATATATATATAGATGAATAGGACTTCACACATTCTAAAATAGAGTCATTCAATACTTTTTTGTACATGGAAAATTCAAGTTAAAATAGGTTTCTGATTTATTTTTTAAAAAATAATAATAAAATCAATAAATAAATGAGAAGTCAGCAGGAACCTTTATTTAGATGAAATAGACAGTTTTTAGCACATTAGCATCCAAACCAATGAGGATAACATAATATTCTGAAGAAAAAAATTTTGCATTTTTTAAGAAAAAAACTAAGAATTTTCCGAAAAAAAAGAAGCCCATTTTCGCATTATTTTCAATAGTTTGCATTGCAATAAAAATCTAATTCCGATTTTGAAAACTTGAGAGTTTTGTGTACTTAAATCTCGGAAATGACCAAATATGGCGACTAAGTCAAATATTCAGACATAAAATTTTGAATTTGTTACATGAAAATAATTTAAAAATAAAAAATCCCCATGAAACTACAATTTAATTGAGAATCTTTAGCACATTCGTGTCCAAAGCAATAGGGATAAGATGAAATTTTAAATAGTATAATTGTTTTCATTTCTCAATAAAATTATTTAAAATAACCAAAAAAAAAAAAAAACCATTTTGCAGCACATTTTGCTGTAGATTTTAAATCACGTCAAATAGGTGTGTTTTAAGTTCTTCCACTTAAAACAGAAAACAAATGCAAGTAACGATTGTTTCTCATATTACTGCTAACCCAGGCAACGCCGATTTTTTTTTTTTGCTAGTATATATATATTGCTGAATGTGGGTCCGAGTTTTTGAGATCCGGTTTTGAGAGAAACTGCTGTATGTAATAGATCATCATACATAGTTGTATGCACAAAATAGATTTTCCATTTGGTTTAATACATTGAATGACATGTGACTGAAATTCAGTAACTAAATTTCATCGAAGAATTAAAATACTCGCTAACTTGAAATCAGTTTTTCAGGGGTGACCACCTAAAAAGAAGGGAGGGGATGGGATCACGGCGCAGAGTGCGCCATTGAAATTTTTAGAGGGAAGTTTTTAGGGGAATTTTCTACTTTTTGAACGGGGAGGGGCTCTCAATCTTGAGGGGTCTTCGTGATAATTTTTGGGGAGAGAGGGAGTTTTAGTTTTCAGTTAAACGCGCCTTAAGTAAGTAATTAACGTATAGAGGAGTGGTGTAATTTTTTTTTTTTTTTTTTCACTCCTGCGTACATAGGATTAATTCTTTTAACTGTCTGAAAGTTATGTTGTAATATGGATAAAAAAAATTGGCAATGCCAGTAATAAGCTGGGATGTATTATATGTACTAATACTATATCACCATCAAAATGGCGCCCCAGTAACGGTTTCGTCCGAATAGGGATTTGTATTTTATGTCTTTCTGGAATTTTTCCGGTTCCAGAAAGCCAACAAAAAGATTCTCCTTCGATTTCGGAAGTTATTCTTCGGGAACGGAAGATTAGTTTTTTAACGACTTTGTATTCGTTTCGGAAGTGCAAAACGATCGATTTCTCCTACGCAGCTAATCTAAAAGAGCTGCCGAGATATTTGGGGTGTTCTCACTATCACATTTTGCTCGATACTGCATTTCCCCGAGGCCATTCCACGGAGTAAAATGTAGTTAGTAGAGACAATAAAGTCTTATTGTGTTATTTAAGGGATGAGTTCTTGGAATACAAAATCAAAGAGCGGAACTAATACTAAAACTTAACTTTAATGGATGTAAGAAAAAAATAGTGCATAAACTGAATTTGAATGCTAAGAGATTTTAGATCCCTTTTCTATCATTTTTTCACATTTAAAAAGTTTTATATTCTTTTTTAAAACAATAGAATCAAAGTGCGCATTCATTCGATTTTTTTTTCTTTCGAGATGGATGTTCTGGAAGTTTTTTTTTTAATTTTTTCCTGGAGCAATCTCGAATTCCTTATTATCCTCACTTGACCAATGTTGATATTTCTCTGTTTTTTCCAGATTGCCATGACGACGGACGGTTGTTTTTAATATTTATTTAGATAGTAAAATTTATCTTTATTACCACATCCTAGTCACCATTTTTCTGTGGATATGCCTCGTATTACCTATCTTAGAAAATCATCAGTCATAATATGACAGGTGCAAATTTCTTGGCCATTTCCTTTCCATTCCATTTGTAGAAACAAGAAAGCCAACGAGTACTTCCGGTAAAGTTTACATTGTGCAGTTTTTTAAAAGCTTTTGCCATGCTGCAAAAATCGAACACGTGTGACTTTTTTCGATGAAATACTCGCAAATTTCGATAAAATTGGAATAAAATTCTTGGAATACTTCTTTTCTGGATGAAAGGGTTTCCAATCCCGCTCCGATTTCAGTCCCGTGGGATTTCGTAATTGTAATGAGCCAGTCCCGCGGGATTGACTTTATTTTTTTAAAATAGAAAAAGTTGTGCTTTTTATGAAGGACTGCTTTTGTTACTTGAATTAGTAGTTTTTTGGATTTCGTACAGCAGTTGTACAGTAAGGTGGATCGAAAAAAACGAAATTTTGAATCTTGATTTGGAATACCTGCCAAAAGCTGTGCATGTGTAAGTGCAACACACATGTAAAATATTATCCAGTTTGAAAAACTCTTTGAGGGTCCTACCAAGGCTTAAATTTCTCCAAAAATAGAAAAAAAAGGTCAATTTTCCAAAATTTTTATGAAAATATTGGTGTTTAAAATTTTTGTTATAATACGGTTAAAATGCTTCCTTTGAACACTATTTTCATGTATCTTCCCAATTATTTACAGTCTTTGCACCATTAAGTTCGCACATAAGCCGTTGAATTTCGCGAAATTAACCAAAAACTGACTTTTTTAAAGCTTTTTTGCACATTGCAATATTTCTTCTTTTAAGGTCCAGTTTTCTTTTTTACAACGCCTGTACAGAATGTAGTTTTAAACGGAAGGGAAGTTAAACTTTATTACATTAACAGCCCAGAATTCAATAAAAAGAAATGGCTGCATTTCGAGTTCCATTCTACCTTTTCCATCTGCCGAGCCACATGTATTTAGTATAAATGTATTATTCATTTACATTAGAAGTAAACTATCAAAATGATTTAGTTGTATTAACTAAAACAAACATAGAGAGAAGTGCATTGGTTACAAAGAATGTATATTTACTCACACACAGTCACTCTGACATATAAACATCAATATTTCACAAAATGAGGGGCTTGAATAGTATCAGTTAGTTAAAGCCACATAAAATAGTCACTTCGTCACATCCATTCATGAAACCTCTTTGAAATCATTTTTTGATTCAAACGATGAGATGATACTTCGAGGTTTGATTTTTGTTCATATGAAGCCATCTTTTGCCGATTGACTAATCACAAACAAAGAAGCTTCTGTCACCATATTAGCACAGCGTTCCACAACCTGCGTGTGACAGGGCAACTAAACGAACGCAAAATCGGCGATGGTGTTTTTAATCTATTGTTGCACATTCTTGTCGGTTGATAACATCATAGTAGTCTGATGCATTAAAGTTAATCTTTGAATTATAGAATTCTCTCATTTCTTCATGAACAGAAACCACTTGTATTGCCTTCAAAATCTTCGCAAACCTAGTTCTCTGATGTACTTTCGTTTATCAGTGATCACTGCAAGAGAATTTTTTCCGGTTGACAAAAATAGGCATTTCGTTGAATGACAAGATCAATAATTTTTTCAGATTTTCACTTACGTAACGAGATGCTGTAATAACACTGATGAGGAACAGCAAAGTTTTGTTTCAATTCCAGAAGAAGAAAAATTTGCAACGGCTATACTCCCGCCAACAGAGTCATCAACAGCTTTTGGTGTTGATGGCACTTCAAAAGTGGAACAAATGAGGCTTTCTCTGCCAACGCTATCAACAGTGTGCTACCAGTACGGCATTTCTGACAGATGTGCGATGTGCTGCAGCAATTGCTTCAGAAACATTACAGGATTTTGGTACTGTGTCGAATAATTATTGCTCCAAAGTCCTTGATAGGAATAAAATTCGAAGACTGCGACAGAAGTGTCACAGGTGTCACAGACAAAGTAAGTGCTTCTTTTCAAAACCAGCAAACTAGAAGTGAAAGGGTTTGAAAAGTACATTTTTCGATAGTGGAAAAGAAACTATGACAAAAATAAATGGTTGGAAACGGATACTATAGAAGAGCCATAAGCGAGGAATCCATGGTTGAAAAATCCAATTCTCTTTATTTAGGTCATGTGACGCCAATTTCTGCTGGAACTGGAAAACATGTCACGACAGCAATGTGATTTTTGAACTGGAAATTTGTTTAAGCCTTAAGGATCTTTTAGCTTTGGCTGTGATGGCACGGCCACGAATACCAGAAAAAAGAACGGTGCAATTGCGGCCATAGAGAATTAAAATTGGACATCGTCCCATGGTTAATCTGCGAACTGCAAGCGAGCAGCCTTTGCGTCACCTGTTTACATTACTTGATGGTGAAACTGCTAGTCCATGTGAATTTTCGCAGGTCCAATAGGTAAATTGCTAGACAGATGCGACAATTTACCACTGGTCCGGTTTGAAGCAATTACGCTCCTTGTCGTAGGTGCTGGGCTGTTAATGTAATGAAGTGTAATTTCATTTCCATTTAAAACTTCATTCTGCTCATTCATTGTAAAAAGAAAAAAAAAGGACGTTAAAAGAAAAAATATTGCAATGTACAAAAAAGCTTAAAAAAAGTCAGTTTTTGTAAATTTCACGAAATTTTAGGAACTTGTGTGCGAACCTAATACTGCAAGGAATGTAAATAATTTTGAAGATACATGAAAAGCGTGTTAAAAGGAAACATTTTAATGGTATTACAACAAAAATTTTAAACCTAATTATTTTCATAAAAATTTTGGAAAATTGACCTTTTTTTCCTATTTTTGGAGAAATTCAAGCCTTGGTAGGACTTTCAAGGAGTTGTTTAAACTTGATAATATTTTACATGAGTATTGTTCTTACACATGCACAGCTTTTGGTTGGTATTCCAAATTAAGATTCAAAATTTCATTTTTTTCGATCCACCCTATTGTACAGCACTACAAAATCAGAATCCAATCCGTAATTACTGCTTAAAAATTTTTGCTTAAAACATAATGTGTTTGATGAAAACACGTGCTGTGGCTCCACTGCAGTTGGTTTTTCTGAGGTTAAATAACTGTGGACCTTTAAAAAAATATCACCATTGACTTCATCACCTTCTGAAATAGATTTTTTTTCCCCTATGCTTGGTTTGTGCTCAAGAACTGCAAATTTCGGACAGAAACGAGGTCTATTGGATATGTGTTTTGCTGCAACCAATTTAACTTGCATTGAAAATACCTTTGTGGCTTCATTAACTTTTGTCATTGTATCAGTGCATTAGATTCATTACAGCAAGGGGTGAGTTCTGCTTGGTTTCACCAAGTCGTAGTCTTAGTAAAAGTTTTTAGATAACTTCGCTAATTTTACCTCTCACTTGAAAGATGCATTCAAAAACTTAGCTTTAGCTTAACTTACTGCACTATCATGCGAGTCAATTAGTGTTTCATCTAAGTTTCTGTCGCCTCGTTTAGAGCCGTGCCGTATATAATACCGAAGTACCTAATATATAATGGCAGGTTTTACATGGGTTTCTTCTTTGGAGAAAAATATTGCGCACTTTTAAAGTTAAAGGTTTTGAGTAGATTCCTTAAGCTTGCAGAAGTTCTCCAACATTGCATTGAGGCTATCCCAGCGGATTTTGCAATCTGCAATACACTTTCCCTATTTTTTCTAAAGCATAATTTTCTGTATTTTAAACTTCAGTGACAGTTTTCGAAAATGTTTTTAAATTATACTCATTTTTTCAATTCTTGAACGTATGAAAACTGAAAACTTGAATGAGAATATCAATGGGGTTGTTTCCTTCAATCAAAAGTAGTACTTTTTAAACTGAAATTGATAGAATAAGCAAAAAAAAAAATAATAATAATAACATGGACACAGAAAATACTTTTATTTTCCCAACGGTTATTTTCTAATTAATTTTTTAAATGTCCGATTTTCAAACAAGGCGTAGTCTTGATGACGTCACAAATGATGCTCTTTGGCGCATTTTTCTACCACGTTTCCACGTTACGATAATTCCTATTCCTATTCCTATTCAGAGTCACAACTGACTACAACTGTATTTGTGTCGAGGACTGCATACTAAGTACCTTGCCTCCATTATTTTTATATACCGATAAATGGCAGCACCATCACCGGATCGAACAGTTAATGAGAATTTAGAAGTAGTCCAGGAGCTAATAAGCCACTAGAGATGAGTTCGGGCTCATTTTTGAGAGCCCGGGCCCGCCCGAGCCCGAAAATTTGTAACCGAGCCCGTCCGAGCCCGGGTGATATTGTCTTGGACCAAAATCCGAGCCCGCCCCGGACCCGAAGGAAACTTTCTTGTATCAAAAACCGAGCCTTCTACAGTCTGACAGTTCTCTGTTAATGAAAAATGTTATGTGGAATATTCTTCATTAACAGAAGTTTCTAAATTTTCTCAAAATGCTCCACTTCAAATGCAACACTTTATGACGAATTGCAATAGTAATCGAAAGAAAGCACTATAAGTAAACCGTTAATTTATTTTCTGTTTTTTTCTTTTTTGGGTTAAATTTTTACATTGATTGAACTGATTTAAATGTTCCTTTCATTTTCTCACAGTAGGAAAATGTTTATTTGCTTTGAGTTTGTTTGGAGATTGACGATTGAATATCTTTGCTTGAGTCCGAGCCCGAAACCTATTTTCGGTTCTAGAGCCCGAGCCCGCTTCGGGCTCGAGTTCGGGCTGTCGGGCCCGGGCTGAGCCCGTCTCTTCTCTAATAGCTACCTGGTGCTAGCACCCCCAGAGGTATCGTTTCACTTGGAGGACATTGAGACCACGAGCATATTTAACGTCGCCCAGTCCCCTTTAATGACGACGGTGGGTCTTCGACCATCGAGGTTCGAACTCAGGACCCTCTGGCCTCGAATCCGACACTCTACCGATCGGGCTACCACGGCCCTGCGTTACGATAATTAAGAAGCGAATTAAAATTGCGCTCTATGCTTGTTATCAACCATATCGTTGCCAATACACGTGAATAAAGATGCGAATTAAATATTTTGCACTGTGAATGTCAGCACTGAATGGCATTTCATCATTTTTGATGTCATCGGCAGAAGCGTAAACAATGAAAGCGCGCGGATTAAAGTAATTTTTTTAAAAGCAGTAAACTTAGTCAAATTATTTAAAAAATGGTCAGATCCTATGTTTTTAAGCATGCGCTTTCAGAAAAAAAATGCTTCTAAAATTTTTGAAACGACCCTATTCATTCACAGAAAAATATACTTAATTATTTTGTGTTCTTAAATGGTAAATCCACCGTTCATCATATGAAACGCAACGTTTTTCTTTCTCTTCTTGCAGATATACGAGGAAAGGGATTCAAACTTCAGATGATGCTTGTGAAAGTAGTAGTTTTAGGCGCGGAAAAAGTTGGAAAACGTTTGCAGGGAAAAAAATTGCGGGATTAATTCCGCTAAATATCACGCGGGATTCGGGATTGGAAACCCTATACCCTATGTTCTACTCTGTACTTCTGACAAAGTGTATGCAAAATTTCATGATGATCGGTTGAGTAGTTAAGGTGTGAAAACATTACAAATGAACAAATTCACTTTTGCATTTACATGTATTAGTAAGGATAAGGATGAACTAATACGTATTTAATTGAACGTGCAAGAAAATTCTATGGCGTCCGCATAAGATTTTTGCAAAAGTGTTTCTGCCGTTCATTCCAAGTTTACCTACAATAGTTCATTATTGCAATTGTTCGCTACATTTAGAATCGAATGGGCTTTTCTTTTCCAATCTCTCCTTTCGTTAGCTCAGCAACCACCGGGAACAAGCGTTTGCTTTCAAGGGCGTCAGTGTTCTCTTTTCATTCCAATCCCACTGATTGGATTAGGAACTCTCTCCTCACTGGAGAGGACGGAGGAAAGACAGAATTAGCACACTGGGAGAGAAGTGTCTGTCATTTCGTGAAAGAAGTTCCCGCGGAGAAAGCTAAAAAGAGAAATTCTATTATCCACATTATTTGTCCAACTTTTTCATCGGAAGCTTGTATCGCTTTCAATCCGTTGACATTGGTGACTGCGAAATTTGAAAAAAAAAAAAAAACTGTCACTAATCAGATGGTATTGCTTTCATTTTCGCAGAAAACATTTGGAATCACGTAACCACAGGTCTACGCGTAAGTAATGAATTTAAACAGCGAGACGATTAATAAAAGGAAGCGAAAAGTTGAGCCAGTTTGAGCTTTCTTTCAGACAGTGCCTCGTACTTCTAGCCCTTCTTTCATGTATACTTTATATTAAACGAGTCGGGGGGCGGGGGGAGCAGTGGCGTAGCCAAGGAGAGGGTCCATGGTGCCCATACTCTCCCCAAAAAGAGTAAAAGAAATCAAAACTGAAAATATTCATTTTTTCAAAGTTTAACTACTCGTATTACAAAAGAAAACTCGAATGTTGATTCATATTTCCTAATCCTCACATTATACTATAAGAAATATTGAATACATTTTTCCTTTCTTTTCCCACAAAAAAGAAAAAATAATAATAATAAGTAATAATTAGTATGAAAAAAAACATCATGTATTATTTCACTCAAAATTGCTGTTACGGCAAAATACACTTACGATGTAGTGTCTAGAAAGAAGCAACTTCAAGAAAACATGATCTGAGTCGTTTTGTTGAAAGTAGGTTGAGGTAAAACGTTTCAAAAACCAGAATTATTAGTTCACAAGCAAAATTAGATTTGTGAACATTTGTTATTGGGCTGGGGTTTTTCATTTTTTTTTTAAACTTTGTATGCAATTTTATATGTATAAAATTTATATTAAGTATTATCAAAATATGAATACATGGACCCCCTTCGAAATTAAATCCTGGCATTGTACTGACTGCTGTGTGTGAGAGGGGGGAGGTATCGGGTGTAGGAAGTCAAAGGGCTCTGATAATACTACTGAAAACATCATTAAACATGCACAAACATTTGTTCTTAGACGAAACACGCAGAAAAGCACATAACAAAGCATTTAGTTAATATCAATCCATATCTTCCTCGTACATCGTTAACACGCCGTCGATTCCTCTTTAATAGACTGTGTCACACTTCGAAACCATTTAGTTATTGTTATTAATATATTTCAAAAACATTTTACACTTAAACTGTTGTGTTTTCTAATTTGGTAAAAGAAAGTTAATCGCTTAAGACCACAAAGTTCTCGTGACTAACCTGAATGAAACTGCATTTTAACTTCATAACCCAACCCTTGGGCTTCAAAAGAATAATTGCAATTGTATTGCAATACTTATGCAGATAGGAACCTTACATAATTAAAAACTGAGCGTATGTACCTATCTATATCTATATGTATACTGTCTGACCATCGATTACATGGAAAGGCTAATATCCGGTTTATAGGTGGAAATGGAGTTATCTATTGGTGTATAGGGATGTTAGTTGGCTTGTTTTAAATGTGCACTTTTGTCTCTCTATTATTTAGCCTTAGTCTTTAAGAATTGAAAATTTGCTCACAGCAGCATTTTTTAAATCTAAAGCATATTCGATCCATATTCTCACGGCAAAAATTAATTGATTTATTCAATCGCAACAAAGTTCTGAGCTTACCATTTTGCTTTTACGTTCTTGAACGAAATGAAAATATTTTCTTTTCTTTTTGTTGTTTCCATGGTAACTATTTTTGTTTCCCCTTACTTTATTTTTGAGAATGCAATAAATGGATAAGGCACTAGTGATACAAAACGCGTGCATAAAAATCTCATCATCATTTTCCCTTCTCCCCTGCTAGATTCATTCAAATGGAATCGTCTTTACTTGGCAGATTGCCGAATTACATACAATCCGTGGTCAAACAGTGTATATATCTATCCATGTCCGAGTTACTTCTCCCAAACGCCAATAAACTGACCATCAAACCAGGTATCAATGGATTCGTAATTTTCTCGTCTTTATGGTTGGCTATTTAAAATAATCCTCCGATAATAATTAGCGGAGATATAAATTTAAAAATATTAATTAGGATACTTAGATTTCGACATAAAATCCCTATTTTTCGAAGGCTTTCCTCCATTTAAATTATTATTCAGTGCTTCATCTCAACTTTCCGCAACAATGTTTTATTGAAAATTGTAGCGTCATTGAGAAGAAAGATGTTGCCATTTTGATCCAAATATGAAGAAATAAAATTCTGGCTTTTGTTTTGAGGCTTTCCTGTAATCAGGGGGTTTGAAATGTTTCATTTTCGGTTATTTTTACCCAATCTGTCGCAAAATTTCACGGATTTTTTTTTTGTCAAGCCTGATTGTTGAACACGCGTTACTTGGCATACTTTTTTTTTTCTAGCTGCACCGTGCAAAGCCAGGCGACGCAGCTAGTGACTTATTAAAAATCATTGTTGTTACAGGACAGTAGAAGGGAACGGTTAACAAAAGTTTTAAAGTAAGCTGTAATTAGATGTGTAATGCTTTCTTCAACAATAAATTTCAATTGTGATCAGAGAACTTGTCCCAACCTAGCTCTAAGGACCCTCCCTATTCCAGAAAAAAAAGGGAGGGAGGTTATATTCTGCTTCGGATTGACGTCATCATAACTCCTCCCTCAAACCGTTTCTGGTTGCGTGATTTCTATGATGAGATGGTTTGAGTGGAGTGAAGAGTCATGACGTCAATCCGAATCAGAATGCTACCGAATATTTCCTGAAATATGATCTTTATTCCCACCTCATTAAAATGTTGAGAGCTTGAATGTCGAGAATTCTAGAGGAGAAGAAGGGTAAATAATGTTTCTTTTCTTCTTCTAAAAGAAGCGGGGGGAAACTAGTGGCTAGAACACCGAATTTGAGTCAAAGACCGAACCATCAAGTCCCACCAAGTACATTGTCAAGTCACCATGGGCCCGAAAACCCTATGCCAGCCTTATTGGGCCGGATAATCCCACAGTGGTCGTATAGTGCATTGTGTTTGTTTTATGGATAAACTGTTGAATATAGAGGAAATAATAGTTGGATTCACTATAGCACATTGAATGTTTATTAAATACACTGTAAAAAAAATCCGAAACGTTACTGGGTATTTCCGTGCTACGTTTCGGGATTTTAATGGTTTTTATCCACTTCCTGGAAAAATCAAGTATCACTGTCAAAAAGTTTCCTGAATGGTTACAACTTGCACGAATGCAGACTTTTCACTGTTGTGAGAAATATTTTTACTTCCCAGTTTAAAGATTGACTGAGCGTATTTATAAAGTGTATCGGCTTCAATTAAATTACGGCTTGTCCATGCTAATTAAACTCCCATAGGGAGCGAATAAGTATGGACTACGTTGCTTTTCAAGAATTGCAAGCGAGTAAAATACTCATTACTTTCTTGCAATTCTCGCTTAGCTTTGGTCATATTTGCAATAATGCTCTTGGAACTTCCCTGATGAATCAGGAAGATGCCAAGCTATTGTATTATACCTTCAAGTTCATTCTAATTTTCCAGAGACAACTGGCTTTTAACGGAAAGATTTCTGAATTTTTCAGGAGACTTCCAGGATAATATCGGGAAGGTTACTGAATTTTAACAGAAAACGTTCCTGGATTTTGCAAGATATGTTACTGTTAGAAATTTGGCACATCAGCTGCCCATTATTTTCCAGGAACGTTTCTGAATCGTTTTTGCAGTGTATAAAAGTATACATACAGTTCTAAACATAGACTAATAATAAGAATAGACCGAGCTATGGCAACCCTTTTGCTGCTCATAAACCAAACCATGTGACTGGTGGATATCCTAACAATAGCGGGCGTTGATCGTAGCAGACGATCAAACAAATAGCGAGAAATAAAATTAATGGTATTGATGGAACACGGAAGAATGATCTTATATGGAGTCCGATTTGTAAATTTCTTGTTCTAAGTTGTAAATATTTTGTTAATATAGTGAGTTTTTCGTTTAGATAGTATTGTGCCTTTTTTTTAGTCCATTTAAATAACTCTCTAAGCAATAAAGGATGCAAGCGCCCAAAAAGAATCGGCAAACGGTAAGATTTTTACCTACAATTTCAATTTAAGATACCGATTAGTACATTTTTGTGTTAACGGAAAACGTTTACGCCATTACGTTCACGCCAACGCTGACGTAGCAGTTCCAAATGAAATAAAAGTTACTGGAAACTGTGATGAAAAATTAATTACTAATGTCAAAATAATGCATAACTAAAAGAAAAACAGTTCAATCTCTGCACCTGGAAAAAAATTATAATGAAAACACATTATGTCTTAAAATACATGTCGAGTGCCAAACTATAGATAATGTTGCCATCTAGCAACCATGGTGCCAAAGTTTTCACCAAGCCTCCCACCAGTCACATGATGTATCCATGAACCAATTTTTTTCATCGGCAAGTCTGGGAAAGCTCGGTCTACTCTTATTATTAATCTATGGTTCTAAACTACACTGTAAACACGATTCAGGAACGTTCCTGGGATATAATGGGCAGCTGATGTGCCCAATTTCTGCCAGTAACATATCTTGCAAAATCGAGGAATGTTTTTCGTTGAAATTCAGTAACCATCCTGAAATTATCCTAGAAACGTCCTAAAATATTCAGAAATATTCCCGTTAAAAGCCAGTCGTGTCTCTGAAAAATTTGAGTAAACTTAAGAAGGTATAATATAATAGCTCGGCATCTTCGTGATTCATCAAGGAAGTTCCAAGAGCATCATTGCAAACGTGGCCAAAGCTTAGCAAGAATTGCTGGAAAGTAGCGAAAATTTTACTCGCCTGCAATTCTTGCAAAGCAACGTAGTCCATACTTATTCGTTCCCTGTGGGAGCTTAGTTAACATGGACGGGCCGTGCCTGAACTGAAGCCGATGCACTTTATAAATACGTTCAGTTATTCTTTAAACTGGGAACTAAAAATATTTTTCACTACGGTGAAAAGTCTGCATTCGTGCGACTTGTAGCAATTCAGGAAACTTTTTGACAATGATACTTGTTTTTTCCAGGAAGTGGATAAAAACCATTGAAATTCCGAAACGTAACACGGAAATATCTAGTAACGTTTCGGAATTTTTTTACAGTGTAAGCTTAGATAATATTTAACCTGATTAACTGAATAGTCCTTTAGTACATTAGCAGGGCGTATAAGACTTAGAACATAAAGGATTTCAAATTAAACACGTCGTAATTCCGCTCTTCAAAGAAATTAAACTTTAAAGCGATCCTGCAGATTTAAATTAAGTAATGGGAAGTGGGAGTTAAAATAGTACGCACCAAGATTTCGGCCCTTCATTCATAGTTAATCCAAGGGCACTCGCGCGCGTTTTCATCTCTGACTCCGGACTAAATGCCTCGGAGAGATCTACAGCTTTTGGTACACCTATAAGCTCTTGTGCACCAATCTATCCTCCGAAAAATCCTAACTCCCCGTTTTATACCGGGGGACGCATTCCTTGATCGGGATACATTCTTTGAGGATCATAGTTCAAACAACTGGAGAGCCAGCTTCCTGGAAAACCCTTTGTTTTATGGGATACGGTGCGTCGCACAGTATCACTATGGAGTTTTGTTATTTCTAAGATTTCTATTTTATGCACTCGGAACTGTCAAGACTTCAGGAGTTATATTTTGCAGTTGTAACTCAGGGACGGGAAATGTCTGAATTTTCCGAAAGAAGACAACCCCTTTTTGATCCAAGCGGGCATCACAGAGAGGAAAAACAAGCGGTGGGAGAACTTTCCCCCGTTGTGTGGGGGACAGAGAAAGTCAGAGTCGCGCGTTTGGCGTTCATCTGGTCTCACACAACGTTCACTGAGCAATGACAACGGCAGGGCAGTTCACTTATCGGCCATCCGTCCCGTCCATTCCGTTTTTTGACGTGACGGACTGCCGACGAAAACAGGGTAGCATTCACATACGGTCGCCGCACATCAATCACGTGGTTGAAATCACCCACCAGAGAAAAGAGTACGCTGCTTGGCGGGAACCAATGAAACGCTGTCCTGCTTTTGACGGGCATCAGATATCAAGGTTCTTCTGATCGAAACCGGTCCCGTTCAAGACGGCTTGCTGTCATGGTAACCAGCAAAGAAAACCTGTTTCGGGAGGAAAGAAACGTGATGGACGGAACGGACGGCCGATATGTGAACAGTGAATTTATACAGCGTCTGCACATTACGTTCGCCACGTAAAGCGGACAGAGCAACGTTTTCCGAAAAGGGAGAAGCATTCATACTTTGCGAACGCGAAAAAGGCACATGTCAGTCTCTCACTCAATAGAGAGAGCTCGCTCATCTCGTAGAGACCAATGAAATGCGACGTCCAACTCTACGGACGTCTGATATCTGGCTTCTCATCCCGTCGACGGGTCCCGTACAATACGGCTTGCTGTCATGGCAACGCAGGCCGAAAACTAGTTTTAGGGAGAAAAGTATACGTCGGTGACGGATGTGCAGACGCAGTGTAAATGTTGCATGAGACGGGAGAAAATTTCCCTCCCCGTCAGCCTCATGAGTTAATTGTGAAGTAGACATAATCGGTGGTGCTATCTCTCGATGGTTGAGGCAGTTTTTGTCGCTCTGTTAATGATGGGCGGGAATTAGATGCCCCTTAGCAAATTGCCATCTATAGCTACGCCGTTAACGAGGACAAATGCCGAAAAGTACGCACATCTGAGGGGAAAATATTTTTTTAATCAAAAATAATTCATTACATATGAGCCCAGGCCTTTTGTTTCAAAAACCTTCTGTTTTTTAAACCGTATTTTTTTCCATTTGTAGTCAAAAACTCACAGCTACAGATACGCCCATCATTTTTTTAAGGAAAGGGTCGGTGAGGGAGGGAGCACAGTTGCTTGCCCATGACTTTGAGAAATTTATTTATTTACGTAAAAGTGGGTGTGGTTTTTGTTGTTTTTCAGAAAATTTGCTTCTAGAACATGCCCTTTACCCCCGTTCGGAAAAATTCGAAATTTCTGACCAGGCTTTCGAAATGTTTTATTCATTCTGTTTTGACAAAATGAAGAGGCACCTGTTCATCTTTCACATTTTCCCTTTTGTTTCAAACGATGTGAAGACGCGTTAAATACAAAGAATGCGCCCACGGGAGAGGGAGGCTGGGGAAGTATAGGACGTGCACGCGAGGAAACTTTTGTCTCTCTTAAACAAGGCTGAGGGAAAAGACGCCGCTTTTTCGCTAATCTAATTCCTGAAAAGCCCTCTTCCGAAAGAAGCCTTTAAATATTTTCCGCTTAAAGAAGTCATTTAAACGTTAATGAGATTCCGGGAAGTAACAATAAATCACGTGTTATGCAGATTAAACTTCTGCCTCTTTAGGTGCTCGTTCCTATTTTTATCACGTGATCCGCTGGAGGAGGCTGCCGTTGTTAGGACTCTGGATTTCATGGAAAATTGCTTTCGTAGACGTTTTATTAACAAAAGTGGATTTCAAGCAAAAAAAAAAAAAAAAAACCTTTCAAGAGAGGAAGATTTTTTTTTAAATCTTCGAGGAGTTTTTAAAAAGGTCGTAGCGGTTATCAATGCTTTTTATCGGTATTATAAAGCATATCAGTGCACTAGGCTGTTGAATCAAATGAGTTGATTGGATATCGGTGAAGTTGAACGTGTTTACATGTTTTCTCCCTCCCCCCCCCCTCATTCGAATATTTTACGGGAAGGGAGGCGGAGAGGCTGATTACCTTTTGGAGGAAGTTTAATCAGTAAAAAAACCTTTCCCAAATGCCTTTTTGTATGATCTTTTTTTTTTTTTTTGAAAAAAAAACTATTATTTCCACAAAATTTGGAACTACACAAAAATTAACAGACATAAAAAAAATGTAAGTACAGTAGAACGTCAAGAATCCGAATGCCAAAAATTCGAAACGTCAAACATCCGAATGCACTTCCATGATGTTTAAACCAACAGTTTGACAATTACAAAGAAACAGATACATTTCTTGCGCTTTCTTTGAGTAAAGTTGGTGTACTTTTCAGAAAGTCATTCAATTCTTTTTGTTCAATCACTGATGAATAGTTTCTCACACAGTAAATAAAGTACAGTACAATTTCGTTTATATGAACTGGCACCAAATGCAATCCGGATAATCAGAGTAGTATAAGAAAAAGCAGAGAAATTTCTTAAATAAGTAGATTTATTGTTCATTACAACAAAAGTACTAGCCAAGGAAGGTGTCACTGAAGATTTGGTATCGAGAAGAACTTTGACAATCTCAGAAATTTGCTGTAACACGAAAACTTTGAACCAAGAGCTATGTAAGTCGTGCCGTTTCTATCAAAGCAGATCAAGTCATCCAAACAACAATTACTATGATTGAAAGTGGGTACATCAAGTGCCTTTCCTTTCACTCAGGTCAGAAAATTTATGAGACTTGTACTAAACGTAAATTAGTGCAGGCATCTCCCGATCATCTTTTACATTGTGCAGGACTTTACAGATATGACATCTATTCCAGTCCTCTCCTGGTGTACGATTTCTGGAAGATTCTTGGGCTCATGGACCTATTCTAGCCTGCTGATAGACATGAGGAATTAGTCCAAAAAAAAAAAAAAGTTTTGTAACAAAATGCATAGAATTGCGAAAAAGTGAAAAAGTGTTTTGAAATGTTTACAAGATAAAACATTTCAAAACACTTTTTCACATCATTTCTTAGCAAAAAAACTGTTTTTTTGATCAAACACGTGTGACGTTCAAATAAAGAACGATTGCGCAAACGCTTCATCTTAAATATATCAAAATAAAAAGCGAATGCTTAGTGCACTTATATTTCCGTTCTTACAATCATAGCTATGAACTATCTACACACATGTTTTAATGAACATAATATGTTTTAATGGCTAAAAATTTGATCCGGATAATCCGGAGATCCGGGTAAACGAGGGCCGGATAAGTGAGGTTCTTCTATACAGAGAATATTTTCCCCTTTTCCGTTCTTACAATCTTCCACGCTTACCATACTCTTTATACGCATCGGAAAATGTCTAAAAAGATATGCATTCAAGAAGTAGTGTTACTAATGTTTGTACATGAGTATAAGCACCCATATAGTTTTAAATTATCTATGTGAACATAATGTTTTTTAAAGGCTACAAATTTGTTCCGGAGAACAGGGTAAACAAGGATAAGCAAGGTTATATAGTACAGTGAATATTTTTCCTTTTTCCGTTCTTAAAATCATAGTTTTGAATTATCCATGTGAATATAATTGTTTTTAAGGCTGTTCCGGTAGAAAAACATGCTAAACTTGACTCTTTGGGAACAGCGACAAAAAAAATCTAATCGCCGGATTGCAATGAAACTTTTTACTATATCAGATGAATGTGTAAAAAACAACGTGCATGAAGTAAATTGCTGCTGAGTTACCTACATTTATCACAAAATGATATTAAAAAGTACTTTTTGTCAAATATGAAATATTTCTCTTAAACACATTCATGAAAAATCATCTAAACACAGAGATTCGAGATTTTTTTCTCTGAACCATAGAAACAATGTAGACGCATTGCAATTGAAATATTTTGTAAATATCATTAAAAAAATTTTCAATGCTCACGTGTTCTGAAACTTACTCGATTCTGTCCACTAATCTTATAGTTGCCTAAAGTGCCAATAGATGGCGTCAAAAACTCGAATAAGTAAGGATACGTGAAATTAAGGTCTATTTTATTAATAGCTCGGCTTTTTTTCTCATTTTTATGCTAATAAATGATTCCATATGGACCATAAACTTTCTGTAACAAGTTTCATTCCTTCATATTCTTCATAAATCAGTCTAGATTTTTTTTTCTCTAAAACCAATTGTTCGTGATCGCGTGGAGATCCCGCCGGACAAATATCGCCATCAGTCAGTTTTGCAGATGAACTAGATTTTTGCGAAAAAGTGAGGCTTTCCATGCGTGTGCCCGAAGTGATGGCCAGTGGTATCGGATGTCAGTGCTTGTAGCTTGGGCTCGAGGCGGCAGTGATTGTAGTCAAGGAAAGAGAAAGGGGGGAGGGAGGACGTCCCCGTGTGTATTTTCCGTGTTATTAGAAACAGGTGGGTGAACTAGAATTGGAGGGTTGGCCTACGAGTGCTCGCCACACAATCTTTCCTAATCCGCAATGAATATCTTTCTAAATTGACGCAACAGAGATCATTAAAATTTCGTGATATTTTATTTCAACAACGATTTTAACTATTTTTCAAGAAGTAATTAATATTTTCTAATGTTAACGAAGGACAAAGATGATCTGAAAATAGTTCTTATTTAATTAAAAAAACCTTGCTCAATCCATTTGCGCAGGTGTGACATCTTTGTGCATATATTTGCCCTTTATAACAAAGAGCAAAGTATTATGTATGATAATATATGAACTTTCAAAAAAAAAAAAAAAAAAATTGAACTTGAAAAGTAAAGATTTTTACATATTGTGTGCGTACGCGTAATAGGCTCAAATCATTACCTTGTAGACACGAAACTTTTTTAGAAAGTAGGTACTTCGTATATTATGTAACGTTTAATGGTTTTTATATTTGAATGTATCAAAATTTTAAGACAAAGCTTAAAATTCTGGGAATAAATTGCAAATACAAGCATAAAAATGTCAAATTTGTGCAAATGGATTAAATAAATCTTCATCTCAATTTTATACTTTAAAGTTTTAGACTTGGAAAAGTAACAGATTAAGTAAACATGATATTGATAAGCGTTTATTTAAATTGCACAGGAAGTATTATAGTGTGATCCGCGAGTTACTGACCATCAGCCAGTAAGTTGAACTAAGTTGTAACAAAGGTTTTGATTTGACCATTATGAAGGTTTACGTACGATATACTTACAGAGACATCTAGAAGTTTTCAAGGAAGTCACTTTTCTTACTGGTGCAAATTGTTATCAGATAAAATGTTGAATCACCTTTTTCTAGGTTAAATTTAATTTTACAGGTTCATTTACTGAGATATGCTGATCAATGCTTATTCTCAGTGAAGGAAAAAAAATGCATTTAATAACTATCCATTTATGCTGTTTGTTATTGAAGGTTGGTCGATTACATGCATTGATCTAAAATGCCTTCAACGCCAGTAATTAACAAACACGATCTACCTGTAGTAATGACATAGTTAAATGCTAGTTTTAAAGCTTTTTTCTTTATACCAAAGTAATTACAAACATTTTTATGCTAAAGATATGAATGTGTATAGTACAACTTTTATTGAGAAAAAAAATATTTTAACCATTAATTGACTAGCTTGGTTAATTACTAATGCTCCTGATCAGCGGTTCCCAATCAGCATGTTGTGACTTCCAAGGGAGTCGCGAAGAATTTCTTATAAGAGAACACATTCAAAAACATATCATTAAACAGTTTAAAAACTAAAATATGTAGAGGAAAAAAATCATTTTAGAGAAGCATCAATACTTGAGCGTAGTGGCGAATTTAAAGAGCCTGATTATCCCTCAGCATTATTACATTTTGGTTTACGGACTTGCATCCCTACAAATTGCCGCGAAAGAGTCGAAAAAAACCTCACTATAACATTATCTAAAATTGTCTGAAAGTTCGTTTTTGGAACTTCAATATCGAATTTTTTTGTGAGACAGTCTCTTAACCCCAACCCTCATCCTGAAAGATGTCATGTAATTGCGTTTTCAGGACTTAATTTTGGAAATATTTCGAGAAGTTCCTAGAACCCTATCCCATTCCCTAAAAATAGCAAAGAAATGGATTTTTAAGCTTTCAATTTCGGAAATATTTCACAGGAGTGCCTTCTATTCCTTTTGCATAATTAATAACCGTACAAACATTCCTTTTCAGGATTTAAATTTTAAAAAAAATTCCGGGTGAGGGTCTCCGATCGTTTCGCCTTGCCATCAAAGATAATCTACTATTCTATTTCTGAAACTTAAATTTCCAAAGTTTCCTTCATATTACCCCCAATCATTTCTCCCCCCCCCCAATCACTAAAACTTGATTAAAATACGTTTTGGTAACTTCAATTCCGGAAAAATTCCGGGGGAGAGGCTACCTATCCAAACATTTGCCTAATATTTAAAGGAACAAACAAAAAATACGAACAAAAAGACTACTTTTTTTAAAAATATTTCTAAAATCCAGGGGGTTCCAATGGCCCCTCCTCACCCTGATTTCCCAAATGACGGACCTGAAATAAACTTTGAAACGAAATCCAGGAAGGATAGATCGTTTTATTGATTTTTAAAATATTTTTGGGGGAATACCCCATTGGATCTCTCTTTTTGCTACATATTTTCCTGGTTTTCACCTCTCTAGCCCTTCCGAAGAATGCTCGTAGTCATAGTATATATTCCATTCTCCTCCAAATAAAAATGATGACAATCAAATGACTACTCATCATCGAAGGGGGGGGGGGAGTTCACTAATCTTGCTAAAACAAAAGGAAAAAAAATCAGTATTTAGTTAAAATTTCATCACGTTTGGGAAGCAGAGAAGTGCTTGAACTAAATCCAATAAGTAACTTTTCTAACTTGGTTGTCCGTTTTCTGCTCAAGTCATTGTGGCAAAACAAGACGCATGTTTTATTCTGATCAACGTTTTGAATACAACCAACTTTAAACTATAATACTCAAAAATATACTGTCGTGAAATGTATGATAAATTTACATTTTCCCCAATCAAAATTGAACATTTATATCTCTCATATACAGTCGGCTTCCGCTCCAAAGCGATTCAACTTACGCCAAATGCCTATAACGCGAGTTTTTCTCGAGTAACGAATGTTAGAGCTAACGCAAATTTCTCACCCACAACACGAAAACTTTTGGAAAGGAATCGTGGCGCAAAATGACGGCTTCGCTATTTACTACTAAATATTAGTTTCGTGAATATACTTTCATCCTTTTAGCATCACTAACTGCTCTAGTTCCCACCCAGCGCTAGTCAAAACATCGCTTTGTTAGTGTGTATAAATAACAACTCCACAATTTTCTTTTAATATTTTAAATTCTAAATATGAAAGGTGATGAAATATTCTGCACCAAAGCACGCTGTTTCATGCTATGTTTGTGAAGATAGAAAGAAAAAGTGAAAATTTGTGACAAGATAAGGAATTCTTGAACGCTTGAAACTCTAAAAAATGGTTCGAAGGCAGTGGCGGATTTACCAGGGGGGTGGTGGAGACGACCGCCCCCTCCGTAACTGTCATTTTCGAAAACCAATAATATAGAATTAAAGGAATTACTAGCTTTTGCTATTAATTTCAATCAAGTACATTCCACAAATTTGCTTTAAATTAAGTTGAGACAGTGTAGTCGAAGATGGACAGCATTACCCACTTTTTAATTTGAAACCGAAGCTCGCCCCTCCCCTCTTTTTTGAACATTAATAATTTTTATATTTCTATATGTATCTTCCAACCTTTTTCTTCCATGGACTACACTATACTGGTATGATGATACATTTTGCTATGATTTAGAACAGTGGTTTCTAAACCTGGGGGTGATAGCCACCAAAAGGGAGATTTAACTCTTGAGGGGAGCGATAAGTTTGTGAGGGGCGATAGGGGGTGATTAAAATTTAAAATACAGGCTAAAAGTGGGCAATTGATTCCCTCCCCCCTACATAGTGGGTTGAGGGGAGAAATATGGCTTCCACGTTTTTCAACCGCCACCCCCCTTGAAAAGAATGTAAATCCGCCACTGATCGAAGATAGCACAGCAATACTGTATAGTACTATTACAGTGTAGTGCTTTATTATTACTGCATACTGTATATGTACCGTACTGTTTTTTTTTTTTTTTCATGTCTCTCTCTCCCATTGATAATTGATATTGTGCATCGTTTGAATACTGCTGTTTTTTTTAAAATACGGTAAAAATTCAGCTGTTTATGCAAGAAACGGTAATATATTGTTAAGAAATGGTCTGGAACAGTTTAAAGGGTGTTTAAAAATGTCTTAAATAATTGGATAAGTTAATACAAAATTCGTATATTGTACACGTATATTTGTATATAACACACACACACAAAATCAACTCCTTCAAAGTTTCAGTAACGATACTAAAGTTAGTTGAAATCTATGATCTAATAAACTTTAATTTTAAAAGCACCAGCTTTGATACGGTGCTCCAAAACTTGAATTTGTTTATATATATATATATATGTTTTTGTTTTTTTTAATTATAAAATGAGAAAAAGCTTACTGATGATCAATTGGGTGACGGAGAATTAAAAACAGCAACAATAGCGATAATAATAATGAACAGAAATTTAAAATTAACTTTAAATTTCTTTCTATTAGAATTATGTTGTCTGAAAATTAATTTTTTTTCTCTCTTTTTTCTTCAAGTCCTTATTCTATTATACCCTTCTCAAATAGTTTCAATTATGCGTGCTCAGTCATTTAAAACGAGGGGCATCATGACCGGATAATTGGACAGTTCGGGCAATTAGAGTTTGGATAACTGGAATCCTACTTTGATATAACACAAATGTAATGTATCTTCAAACTCAGAAACCTGTAATTCTGTTATGGGGGAAAAATTCACTTCAGAGAACTCATAATTTAAAAATATTGATTTTATTTTTAAAAAACCATTTTTTGTGAAGTTATTTCTGAAATTAGATTTTTTTGGAGTTTTAAATAATAAAAAATGTAATAAACATCCATGGAATGACACAACCAATGATTAAAAAAATTATAATAACGAAAATTTAAAAAGAATCGCCGTTTTTGGTTCTGGACCAGAAATGGCAGCCGGGGGGGGGGGGGGATTTTGGAATGCCTCCCCTTTGTAAAATTTTTGTTTATACAATGTCTACAAGCATGCCGAGTTTCATAATTTTATCACAATTTGCAGTTTCTTCCCCCGTAGCCCCCCGACTATTTCCAAGTTAGGCGAAAACTAAGATCGATCTCGGGGGGGGGGGCTGTTCCTCCCCCTCTTTGCACGACTGGGCCCTGTTAAATGCCGTAAAAAACTATGTTTTCTTCTTCAAAATTTTAAAAGATTCGTACCACCAAGTTTTCTCTGTAATTCCATGGTAATTTTTGTGGACCTTTGTCATGAACAAAAGGTAAAATTCCTCGTAAAGATTAAAAAAATGTGACCTTTCAAACACAATTTTCTTTTAAACTGTCCAAGTCTGATTTAACAAACTTTCCAGTCTTTTCTATTACTATTTAGCAATTTCTATAAATGCAGCATGAAGGAAACAAAGCTTCTAAAGATTAATATTAAAAAAAAAAAAAAATACATTAGATTGACAACTTTTATTAGTAGATTTAATAGCCAAAAAGAAGACATTTCTAAAATATGTTGCGATAAATTTACCGAAGTTTCCGCGGTTAAAAAGATGAACCCTTAGTATAACGAAATCATTTCTGATCTAAACTTCAAATCGAAGCAAAAATGCTCTCATCTCATTTCTCTGCAGCGGTTTTGTTTGCTTTTCCGATTCCTTCGCGCTGTCAATGCCTGAAGGCACTTGAGGGGTGTGTTTCGAACAATGAAAGACATTCCTCACTGACTCCTCTGAAGAACAATATCTCCTCCACACAAATTCCGGTTTGTCCCCTTTTCTGGATGTCGCGTAAATCCTGTCAGTTGTAAAACTAGTTTGCGGCTAAAACGTACAACGAGCATGATGCTTTCGTCACAACCAGGGTGCAACATTTTGCGCCATCTATTGGGTAAAGGAAGTTTTTTTCATAAAATGGGACAGTCTTAAAGGCTACAAATTTGATCCCGAGAACCGAATAAACGAGGGCCGGATAAGCGAAGTTCTACTGCACAGAAAAACTTTTCCTTTTTCCTTCATGTTGAGAAAACCGCGGAAGTTAATTTTATTACATTTTGTTAAAAAATCTAGTAGTTACATATTGTTGCGTCCTTTTAGGACATCAAGAAACACATCCATATTATAAGACACATTTCACTCCAGGGTTCCCCGTACCTACCACTATTTTTGGTTTAACCCTGAATAACCCCTTGTGATATACGACCCTGAAAACAGCTCTGATTTTTTGATAAAGACCAAAAACCGAGCAAATTCCTGGTTCAGCACCCCCAGAGGTATCGTTTCACTTGCAGGACTTTGTGAGCACGAGCACATTTAACATTCCCCAGTCACTTTTAATGAAGACGGTGGATCTTCGACCGGCTAGGATCGAACCCGAGACCCTCCGGTCACAAGTTCGACGACTTACCGACCAGGCCACACAGCCCCAGATTCACGGAAGTCTTATAATAAGGATGTGTTTCTTGATCAAATGATGTCCGAGGAGCAAAAAAGTCCAATCCTTTTTCAATGTTATGTTCCGATCTGGAATCATCAATGAGAAATACGATCTTTACCGGAGTTTAATGACCATCTTTTCTCTCGTCGCGCTCATTAACGGGATGCTGCAAATCTCTATTTCCATTAAACAATGACTCGTGCCGGAGGAAGCCGCAACTTGTGATGCAAAACAAAAGACGTTGGGAAATTGCAAACCGGGAAGGAAGCCGTCGAAGTAGAGAAAAGAACTGAAGCCACTTTATCCATTAAAAGTCGAAAAGAGTGTACTTTGGGGGACTTTTTTTCTTCTTATTTCTCTCCGGAAAGTGGACGGAGAAGTATCTCATTCCATCCCGGAGCGGGGAGGAAGGGAG
Organism: Uloborus diversus; assembly: GCF_026930045.1. NCBI lineage: Eukaryota > Metazoa > Arthropoda > Arachnida > Araneae > Uloboridae > Uloborus > Uloborus diversus. The sequence goes on along the minus strand of NC_072734.1, from coordinate 61,951,342 downwards.
AATCTGGATTTGAGCCCAAAAGGCCGGGGGCACTCCTTGTCTCCCCCCTCCCTCCTCACCTAATCGAATGCGAATTTGGTCGGAGGAGGATGAGGTTTCGAGTCATCGTAAAACTAACTTTCGAATCGCACAGAGCGAATTCTTTTGGGATAATTGTATTTCGAAATGAGGTTCCGAACTAAATTCCTATTTATTCTTAAAAATGGGAAGTTAAAAATTAGTTTTGCTTCCTTAGCGACGTATATCGTAGTCCCATTTTTGAAACAAACTTAAGGAGACCCCCATTCAATGTGGGTATGGAAGAGGGGGGCAATTGCCACCCTAGCTTCAGAAATTGAGGTGTTTTACAAATATGTCATAAATTAAAAGTCTCTATAAATTTGTAAAATTAGAAAATAGAAGCAAACATAATAGCAATGTTAGCCTAATTTTTCAAATTTCGAAAGCGATGGTGTAAGTGAAATTTTTCAGTTTTCACTAAGGTAGAAAGAAAACAACTCATCAAGCGAAGTGACATATCTATACGGGAAAATATCGTAAGAGAAAATGTATTGGATTCTTAACGATATTGTCAAAACAAAACGATTATTATCGAAATCTCAACGATTGCGCCATTAAATATGTACCTCCTTCAAATCTTTACTAATATTATAAAGAGAGAGGTCGAATTTTTGTGTGTTTATATGTTCGAGGTAATCTCCGGAACCACTGCACCTATTTGAAAAATTCTTTCACTATATGAAAGGTGCTTTCTTACTGAGTAACATAGGCTATAATTCGAAAAAATCCGATAATTAGTTCTTTTTTTATTCAAATTTAGACCCAAATTTCAGGTAAATTGCCTATTATTGGCTATTAAAGGGGTGAAAAATTACTTGCACATATTGATATTATATATCATTGAAAAGGGTAGAATTTTCTGCGTTCTAAACAATTTATTTCAATGCTCTAACTTAATTACGGCGGGAGTAATTTGCGTTTTTAGCTCGAACTTTTTTAGGCTTAGCTGAAATTTTGGCACTACTTTCTTCATTAAATCTATCAATAAAAAGTGAAGGAATTGTCCTACAGTTTTCTTTTTGACAGCATTGGAAAAACCGAGATTTTTTACTTCAGATCTCTCTCGACCTGTGGTCGAAAAAAATTAGCTTCTACCTTCAAAGGAAAAAAAGTTACAAGCGTTTTTAAATCAATTTCGAAATACGTCATTTTGCCACGGAAGTATAAAGTTCATGCTTGTGGCACCTGGGGCGGAGCCCCGCATCCACTTGTGTGCTATATTTTGTTCAAATTTCCCCGAAGGGAGGCATAGCTGTGATTGGCCGAAGTGAAAGCCGATCGAGAGATCCTGGCGGCTCCAAGGGAGAACAATTAAGGGGGACACAGATGCATGGGAAAGAGGGGTGAAAAAAGGTACTTGAAAATGCGAAAGGAAAAACAGACAAATTAGTCCAAGTTGCTTAAAACTTGAACTATGGAAGATAATTTCTCTTAACAAGTTGCCTTGGCTTTACATTTTGACTCAGGTTTTCAACCATTTTATTTTCGCGTTTCCATGGTTACGCTTTTTGAATCCATCGTTTATTTCCATCTTTCTCATTCTTTCTTAAACTTATTTTATTTCATGTTTCCATGGTTACGCTTTTAAAATCCATCTTTCGCATTTTAATTTCTTAAAAATATTTTAATATCTGTCGTCATTGTTTGGAAGGATAATTTTGCATGGTGTTTTTTTTTATATTTAAGTTATTCTTTAAGTTATTAAGTTATTCTTTTAATTAATTGTTGAATATATGTCACTTGACAAATTTTTTGTTCTCAAGGTAAACCGGGCAAAGCCGGGCAAAGCAGCTCTTAAGACACGTTAGGCGCTGAGCAGTTCCGTCTAGGATTATTGTTTTAAGGCAACCGTTAATGTAATTCATTGTTTTGGCGATTTGTTTTGAAAGAAAAGAAACTTTTGATTTGTTTTTATCCGAGTGAAATGTACGACATTTTCCTTTTTTTTCCCCCGATGATTTTTGAATGTTCCACGGGATTTTTTTTTTTTTTTTTTTAGACGGATGGATTATGATAGCGTGGTTGCTGGGCAAGTTTGGCGATAAACAATAGAGCTGCGGAATTATTTTTACATTTGAAAGATATTATTTGATGTCTTTCTTTAATTATTTGGCGAAATATTTTAAATTGCAGTAAAAACCGCTTCACTCGCTAAATAGAGTTTTAAAGCAACTGTAAATATAATTTAATGATTTGACGCTAAGTTTTAAATCTCAAACAAACTTAAATAGTCAGTAAGTTACAACCCTAGTCTGGTCAGTGCTAATTCTATATTAGCTACCAGTTTGTTTGGCACTCTTGGCTTCCTTAAGAGGTTTTTCACCTCCAGCTCAGTTAGTCCTATGCCGGGCTGATGAGTGCTAATATGCACGAAACTGCAGTCCTCGGCTGGAATTGACTGAGCTGGCGGTGTATTTCATAAACTTAAATAGTATTTCCTCTTTTTTGAAAAGGTGTGTACGCATTTTATACAAAGAAAAATGATCATTTCACATCAGAAGGGGAGGGGGCGTCAGTTTTTTTTTTATTCAACGGACTTCCATTAAATTTTTAGCACGGGCATCGCTGTGCGGGTACTGCTAGTATGCAATAAAGCTATATATCTTATAAACAACAAGTGTTCCTTCCTAGACTTTTTTTTTCAATTCGGAGGAAGAGTAATGTTTGAACCCTTCTCGAAGTTTACCAACATTAAATATCTCAAAATTTTTTGTTGTAATGTGTAAAAATGCAAAAAGTAGTATCTTTATATATTAGTAGGCAAGCCGTTTTCTTTCGGTACCGTACCGATTCCGACGACCCGTTCCGATTTGTTACGACAATCCTTACAACTGCCAAGTAGGGAATCTCTGACGATTTTATTCGTCATAGCATTGGCTTTACAGCATGCAAGAAAGTCGAAGTACAACTGTTGAGAATGGCCGAGCATGGTGCTGACCAAGCCGAAGTTGCCGAACGCCTGGTGGAAATCCTGGGTGAGACAGCCTTTTATTCAGCCAGTATGGCCCCCCACCTCCAAACTCTAAAAGATGCTCAGTTGGAATTCTCCCCAGCTAAAAGAACTTGCAAAAGTCCCCCTCCTGCTACTTCACCTCTTATTGAGGTCAGCAATCAATTCTCATCTCTGGAAAAACAAGTGGAAGATAACCCCTCCCCCAGTCAGGAGCCCCCTCCCAAACTCCCCCCTATCGTGGTGCAAACACCACAAAATTATGCTGATTTTGTAAAGCATCTCACCCAAAACTGCAAGAATTTCCAAATCAGGAATAGGAGCAATAATGAAAGTGCAATTTTCGTGGATGATCCTACTGCACGTAATAAAGTTATCATGTATTTAAATCTGTTAACTTTCAATTCTACATTGGTAGACCCTATGGCCAAAAGGTCTTAAAATTTGTAATTAGAGGACTGCCCTCAACAACCTCCACTTCTGACCTGCTTGAAGAACTTACCGCGCAAGGATTTAAAATTAATAAGGTAGCACAGCTTAAAAGAAAGGACAAAACTCCACTCCCTCTTTTCCAGGTCCAACTCCCCCATTCCAAAGATTCGGCCGCTTTTTCGGACCTAGAAAGTATTCTGAACACAAAAATTTCTGTCGAAAAATATCGTAATCGTAAATCTATTCTGCAATGTTATGCATGCCAGGGTGAAGTGCCCTTCTCAGTCAAAATTATTACCACGTAATGATAATTCTCTAGTATTATATTTTCATCCATATTTTTAATGTCTTTTAATTCTTAAATTTAATTATTTTATTTCTATTTAACACAAACTGCCGAATGGCAACACGTAATTAAAAAAAGTGAAAAAGACGCACGAGATCGTGTTCCAAAAATTTGGTCTTGAGAAAATAAAAATGACGACTTCTTGAAGTATATGTGATGTAAATAAAGTTTTGTCGATTTTTATAAAATAATGGAGTCAAATTCTTATACAAAATTAGGGTGTTGTTATAAACCTTCACAACACTCTCAGTGGTGACCCACGTTTTGGACAAGAAAAAAAGGAAAAGAAAAAGAAGACGGACAATGCTTTATTCTATGGTATGCTCTTCACTTAAAGTCATTCACTTGAAGGGAAATGCTCTGGCCTAAATTTTATTTTCGTGTAAAGATAAATTTTATCTTTGACTAATTTTTCTTTGTTTTAATTTAATTGCATTTGTTTATTTTACTTGTAAATTCTCAGTTAAATTTTAAAATGTCGGTAGAAAGTTTAGATAATGTTGAATTTACCAATAATACTGTACAAAGTGACTCAGTTTTGAGAGTTGCAACCAGATTACCTCCACTATGGAAAAGTAATATAACAGTTTGGTTTATTCAAGTGGAGGCTAGTTTCAATGTTTCACGTATAACAAATGATGAGACGAAGTATAACTACTTGTTATCCGCCATTGACGCAGATACACTTAGCGCTGTTTCGGATTTAATTATAGCTCCTCCAGAGGGAAATAAATATCAAGCTTTAAAAGATAGATTAGTTAAAGAGTTTTCCGATTCGCAATCAAGCCAAATACGGAAACTTTTGTGTGAACTTACATTAGGTGATAAAAAACCATCTGTTTTACTTCGGCAAATGAAAGAACTTTCACGAAATTCAATTACTGACGAATTTTTAAAAACCATTTGGTTAGAGCGTTTGCCAACACATATTCAAGCCATTTTATCAGCATCAACTTCAGAGTTGACTGAACTGTCCATTTTAGCTGATAAAATTCATGAAATAAAAATGGAGCCATCAGTTTGCAAAATTTCAGAAACACTGAAACATAGTGAACAAACGACGCAAATATCAAATTTGCAAAATCAAATTGAGCATTTAACCATGCGAGTTTCTGAATTAACTAAAATGGTATCAAAACGTTCATTTTCAAGAGGTCGTAGTAATCATAGATATAGGTCCCAATCTAGGAGTAGACGAGTTCCAACACCCTCAGATAATCAAAATACATCTGAGTTTTGTTTTTATCATGAAAAATTCGGCGATAAAGCATTTAAATGTCGCCAACCATGCAGTTATGATGCAGTTCAAAAAAACTTGCCATAGCTGCTATGTCTAATAACGATATTTACCCTGACATAGCAGCACATAAACAGTGTAGATTACACATAATGGATAAAAGTACGGGATTCAATTTTTTGGTTGATAGTGGCAGTGATATTTCTTGCATTCCTGCCCATTTTTCATTCAAAGCAAAAACTCCCATCACTTACGTGTATGCTGCGAACGATTCAAAAATAGCTGTGTACGACCACAAGGTGTTAAATATCAACATGGGATTGCGTAGAATATATCAGTGGCCATTTGTTGTAGCAAATGTTTCTTGCCCAATTCTAGGAGCAGATTTTTTACAAAATTTTTCACTACTAGTAGATTTAAAGAAGTCGAGATTAATTGATTCAGTCACTGGTTTGACAACGAAGGGAGAGTTAACTAAAACTCAATATAGTGGAATTAAATTAGTCTCGGATAATATGGTGTGTGTAATTATTTAAAGATTTTCCCGAGTTATTGAATCCTATCCCAAATTTCAAAAAACCAGTCAGTCACGATACTGTCCATTATATAGAAACAAAAGGACCGCCTTTATTTTCTAAGCCCCGACGTTTACATCCAAAGGTATTAATCGAAGTTAAAAAAGAATTTCAATACCTTATGGATCAAGGAATATGCCGTCCTTCAAAATCTCCTTGGGCTTCTCCTATTCACGTGGTACCAAAAGCGGATGGATCTTACCGTATTTGTGGTGATTATCGAAGGTTAAATTCGGTCACTGTGCCTGACCGTTACCCTGTGCCACACATACACGATGTAACGAACATTTTACACGGCAAGAAAATTTTCTCTAAACTCGATATTGTTAGGGCATATTTTCACATTCCAGTTTTCAAAGATGATATTCAAAAAACTGCAGTTACCACACCGTTTGGTAGTTTCGAGTTCTTATATTTAAATTTCGGTTTAAAATGTGCAGCAAATACGTTCCAAAGATTTATTAACGAGGCACTTTCAAATGTAGATTTCGCTGTTGCTTATTTAGACGACATACTAATTTTTTCCGAAAATGAAACGGAACACTTAGAACACATGAAAATTGTATTAGGTAGGCTTGCCAAATATGGTTTAAATGTGAATATTTCCAAAAGTGTTTTTGCTCAAACTGAAGTATCATTTTTAGGACATGATATTTCTTTTGAAGGAATTAAACCTTTAAAATCAAAAGTTGAAACCATTCAAAATTATCCTAAGCCAAAAACAATATCAGAGCTTCGACGATTCATTGGATTAATAAATTATTTTAGAAGATTTGTTAAACATGCAGCAAGACTGCTTACCCCTTTAACAGATCAAGTAAGAGGATGTAAAAAGAATGATAGCACTCCTATTGAATGGTCTCCAATTTTGAATGACGCATTTGAGAAAGCTAAACAAAGTTTGATTGGCGCTGCATTGGTCTTTCCCTCGCAGGATGGGCAGTTAGCATTACACACTGATGCTAGTGATTTCTCCACTGGTTCAACCTTAAGTCTGCAGACTGAAGAAGGGTTGAAACCAATAGCATTTTTTTCAAAAAAACTGAATACTGCTCAGTTAAAGTACTCGGTTTTTGATAGGGAATTATTAGCCATTTATGAATCAGTAAAATATTTTCGACATTTCATCGAGGCGAAAGAATGTATAATATACACTGATCACAAACCAATAAAATTTGCTTTTCAAAAGAAACGAGATACCTACACAAATAGGCAAAGTAGATGGTTATCCTTTATCTCTGAGTTTACAACTGACATTGAATATTTGCAAGGTAGCTCAAATGAAGCAGCCGATGCCCTTTCTCGAATAAGTACAATTAAATTTCCTACTTCGCTAGATTACGCTAAGTTAGGTGTTGAACAAAAATCTGACTTAGAACTTAAATCTGCTTCAGAAAATAAGGAATCTAATTTAGTATTAAAATTACTTACTATGCCTGATTCAAAAACTGAAATATTTTGTGATATTTCTACAGGAAAAGCACGACCTTTTCTAATAAAAAGTTTTCGTAAACAAGTTTTTTTAAACCTACATAATTTAACACACCCAGGTATAAAAGGTTCGACTAAGCTTATTAAGCAGAGATTTGTTTGGCCTTCAATGGCTACGGATATCAAAGTATGGGTTAAAGAGTGTTTAAACTGCCAAAGATCAAAGGTTTTCAGGCACACTAAAACTAAAGAAGGAAAATTTGATATTAACACATCTAGGTTTGCCCATATACACATTGATCTAATAATACCACTACCAGAATCTGAAGGAAAGAATTACTGCTTAACGGTAATTGATAGGGCAACGCGATGGCCAGAAGCATATCCTATTTGTGATATGACAGCAGCAACTGTCGCTAAGACGTTGATGTCTGAATGGATTTCAAGATTTGGTTGTCCAGAAAAAATTACATCAGATCAAGGTCGTCAATTTGAGTCTGAGCTATTTCGACAATTAACTCGATTCATTGGTGCCGAAAAGATAAGAACTTCACCATACCATCCTCAATCAAATGGTCTTATTGAGAACTGGCATCGACCATTAAAATGTGCTTTAAAAGCTCGACGAAATGAAAAATGGACCGAAGTTCTTCCCACCATACTCCTAGGATTCCGTGCAGCAATTAAAACGGATCTGAATGTTTCACCAGCCGAACTTGTTTATGGAACTTCACTTCGACTTCCAGGAGATTTTTTCGATGAACATTCGGTTATAAAAAGCCCTGAAACTATGATACAGAAGCTAAGAGATATATTTCACGATTTTGCTCCTTCACCGACAAAATCACATTCTAATATTAAGCCTTTCGTATCACAAGACTTAAAAACTTGCACCCATGTTTTTATCAGAAATGATGGGGTGCGGAAAAGTCTTCAGCCGCCATACAACGGACCTTATGCAGTCATCAAGCGCGGCGCGAAAGTGTTCAAAGTAATGATAAAAGGCAAAAATGTCACTGTGTCTGTAGACAGGCTAAAACCAGCATTTCTGTCTGCTGACAAGGTCAATGTTAACCAACCTGAAGAAGAAATGCGTAAAAAAGATGAAGAAACTTCATATAGGACAAAATATGGACGAACAGTTCACTTCCCAAAGAATTATGGACATGTCATTCGTGGTTAATGCGTGACTTTCGGCAACGCATTTATTATCATCATTACTGGGAAGGGGGTACTGAAGTGCCCTTCTCAGTCAAAATTATTACCACGTAATGATAATTCTCTAGTATTATATTTTCATCCATATTTTTAATGTCTTTTAATTCTTAAATTTAATTATTTTATTTCTATTTAACACAAACTGCCGAATGGCAACACGTAATTAAAAAAAGTGAAAAAGACGCACGAGATCGTGTTCCAAAAATTTGGTCTTGAGAAAATAAAAATGACGACTTCTTGAAGTATATGTGATGTAAATAAAGTTTTGTCGATTTTTATAAAATAATGGAGTCAAATTCTTATACAAAATTAGGGTGTTGTTATAAACCTTCACAACACTCTCAGCCAATAATCAATGTTATGCATGCCAGGGGTTTAACCACCTGGCAGAGAATTGCTTCAGGCATGTCAGATGTGTGGTGTGCGGTGAAGCACACAACAAAGCAGATTGCCCTAACAGGCAAAATCAGAAAAATCTTGTTGCGCAAACTGCGGGGAGAATCATGCAGCCTCTTATAGGGGCTGTAAGGCCTTCCCAAAGCCCAAGATCAATTTAGGCAACCGGCGCTACTTCAACCGGGATACTGCCCGCGTTGACCCACGCTGCTCTTACTCTAATACCACTCAAGGCATTCCCGCCACTGAAAATGATCCCCATTTCAATAACTACCCTGAACAAAATTTCACCGATTTATTCTCAATTATACAGGAAATCAATAAAGTTTTCAACATCAATAAACTCATCTCCACTCTCAAGTCAATCCTCCCTATTCTAAAAAGCCAAGGCAACTTGTTAGAGAAATTATCTTCCATAGTTCAAGTTTTAAGCAACTTGGACTAATTTGTCTGTTTTTCCTTTCGCATTTTCAAGTACCTTTTTTCACCCCTCTTTCCCATGCATCTGTGTCCCCCTTAATTGTTCTCCCTTGGAGCCGCCAGGATCTCTCGATCGGCTTTCACTTCGGCCAATCACAGCTATGCCTCCTTTCGGGGAAATTTGAACAAAATATAGCACACAAGTGGATGCGGGGCTCCGCCCCAGGTGCCACAAGCATAAACTTTATACTTCCGTGGAATTATATGTTGCTGCAAATAGAATTCGTTCATTTGACTGTTGGAAATTTTATATTTCTAACGGCAACGATCATGCTTACTTTTACAAAAAATATTGTTTCTACTGAAGTTTTACGTATTAAAGGAATTTCGCGGTATCATTTCATTCAGGAAGACTTCCAAAATTGTGAAATTGGCGAACTTTATCCAGTGTTGGCACCAATATCAGGGCGAGAAATATATTTATTTTGCATTCGTAAAAAAAGAGTAGAGAAATGTCTATTTGCAAGGAGCTGACTACGAATGAATTCCCTCCCCCCCCCCACGACAAGGGGAAGAAATAAATGACAAGAGGGACATCAAGCCTTTTTTTTTGATAAGATCGTTTATGAAAACAGTGTGACATGTGGTAATGAAATTAAGGGGGTATGGTGAAGTGTGAAACTTTGTAACAAAGGGGAGAGGAATCAAAAATTTTGAAAAGTGCATTAGCTATCCCCTAAACCGTAAACAATTCACAAACACGATTTTTTTAAATAAAATTGCACTATTATTGCAACGTCCAGTGTTTTTGAATGGACAACTTTTAATGTGGCAAGTAGGATTCGTTCACTTTACTGTTTGAATTTTTATATTTCTAATGGCAGAGTTCAAGGCTACTTACTCAATAATATTAAACTTTTAAAACGAAATGTTGTTCATCCAGAAGTTTTACGTATAACCTGAGTTTTGCAGCATCGTTTTATTCGGGAAGATTTCGGTAATTGGGAAATTGGCGCTCTTCATCTATTAGCGTCAATTTTTTGGCACCAATTGCAGCGCGAGAAATGTTTTTTCTTTGCATACGAAAACAAAGAGTGGAGAAATGTATATTTGCTTACGGTTACCACAAAATAGGGGCAGTCCACGAATGAAGTCCCGCTTTAAGGTGGAGTTCACGAAATAGTAATAGTTTGTGACAAGGGAGAGGAAAGAAATGACATGAGAAACATACAGTAGGGAGAATGTGACAACAAGCCTTTTTTAATAGAAACGTAATGAAGAACAGCGTGACATGTGAAAAAATGAAGATGAGGTGTGGTGAAGTGCGAAACTTTGTGACAAAGGGGGGAAAGTGTCGAAAATGTTGAAAAGTCTGACATTAATTATGCACCACCCTTAACCATAAACAAATCAAAAAGACGACCTTTTTTTAAAAATGAACTATTATTACGACGGGTCCAGTGTTTTCGAATGGACAGTTGCCACGAGTAGAGTTCGTTCATTTGTTACTTGGAAATTTATATTTCTAATGACGAAGAAGCAACTTACTCAATAATAGTAGACGTTTTATAAATAATATTGTTCATACAGAAGTTTTACGTAGTAACTGAGTTTTTGATGCTTCATTTCATACAGGAAGATTTCGAAAATTGGATAATTGGCGGTTTTTATCCATTGGCGTCAAATTTGTTGTTCCCAATGCCAGGGCGAAAATGTTTTTCCTTTGCATACGTAAACAAAGAGTAGGGAAATATCTATTTGAATTGGGTTAGCACAAGGCAACATGTTATCTAAAATAAAATTGTTCAAGCCAGTGATATTTTGATGACAATAAATATGTCATACCATAACAAGACAGAACAGTTGCCATTGGTAAAAAAAATTAAACTATTCATGAACAAAAGACTTTCATCAAAAAAATACATTTGTTACTTCTACAAATGAAAATGAGTCTCTAAGTATAGATCAGGCTAATTCATTTGAAGTGAATTTAACGTTACTATGAAGGAATGAGAAGGAATGTGAAATGATGTGAAATAAGGAACATTAAAAGCTAAAAATAAGCTGTGCTAATAATTATTTGGGTTAATCAATTGCTTTTATGTTTCCAAGAGGGGAAAGCAAAAATATTAAATTCAAAAGAATTAAGAAGGCAGGGGAGACCTTCAATGTTTTCAGAGGCAAGTGTACATTCTGATCATCGTTAAAAGTTTACAAGATCATATTATTTCTATCTAATGATATTTTTTTCTTTATTGAGATGCAAAATAAACATGTTTAAAATGACAGTCGGTGTCCCAAACTATTATCTTTTGTGGAATGGATAAACGAAATGAACTATTTCACTTTGCCATGCATGCCCTTGACTAATTGAGTAAAATATTTAAAGTACAAATATATATAAGCTTAATGTTAACCAAATAAATACTTCACCGAATATTAGAAGGTCTGAATTAATATTTGAAATGTTGATAACAAGATCTTTATTATTTGATAATAACAAAAATAATTTTTGACTTACAACAAAATATTAAAATTTGAGTACCAATTTTTGAAAACTGCTTGTATTATGATATGCTTTGGTTTGACCGTCAGAGGTGTTTTTCTCCTGACTGGAATAGACCACATGTGCTACTACATAATTAAAACATTACCGGATAGATGGTGCTAAAAGCGAGGTAAATATTTCACCATTTCACTTTGCCACAAATTCCCCTACTTCTTTAAGTGCACATAACTCCAGTTCCACTCTTCGAATTTTTAGGGTGCTATTTAAATTACGTCTTAGTGGGCTTTGGTAAGTTGTGCTAATTTAACACTCCGACAAATAATAGACACTATGACTTTTTTAAGCACCAATTTAAAAATCAATATTTTTTGATATCGCAGAAGAAAACAAATGTTTAAAATTATGAGTAAAATTCCTTTTCCCAGATTTTCTTCGAAGTAAAATTCCTTTTCCCAGATTTTCTTCGAAGTAAAATTCCTCTTTTCAGATTTTATTCTACTACTAAAAATGATTATTCATGAGGAGCACCACTGCTAATCTTTTCAACTCGTAACCAACTGCTGGGTCATTACCTAAGGAAAATGCTCCGATCTGAGGTTCGTGGCTTGGTCAGGAGTCTGGAAAGGGATCGATGGCTTGGACTTCTGGTGATGAAAGCACCCTGCCAGAATGCTTTAATCCCCAAATCAACATCCGCCGTCCCGCACAAAACTCGGCCATTAATTCCTGGGCGCTGCCCCCTGGGAGTTCTTCTCTCCTCAGTCTTCGATTTGTCTTATTGGGAATGTCAGAGGTAGAGGCCTCTACTTTTGTTCTAAATAAAGCAGTCTTTATCCACCTGTTAATGAGACACCTCCCTTTAGTGATGCAGTAACGATGCTTGCTTTTTCCGAAGGACAGATCTATAATGAGAAACAGTTCATTTCACGTATTTTTGTATTTCCCTGTAGGAAATAGTGGAAGTTTTGTATTCCAGAAAAAAAAGAATCGCTTACTTTTCAACATAAATTTCAATTTTAATCTGCCAGAAAAAATCAAATTTCCTTTAGAAAATTTGATTTTTTCCACATGTCCGTACACACACACACACACACACACACACACACACACACACACACACACACACACACACATATATATATATATATATATATATATATATATATATATATATATAATGTCAGCGAAACGTTCGAAATCATGTGGTATGTAATTTTTCTCTTTTATTTTGCAGGTCAGAGCTGGAGGGTTGGTAATACATGACAGCATATTACTAAAAAACCTTACGCATACTATTTATACGTGTAAAATTTGTAGCATTTCATTCAAACAGTAAGCATATACAACATTTTATAATTTTCCTGCTTACTGTATTAAGCCTAATACGTAGCTACACTTATAAGTTCGTAAATTCAAATACACATACTTTTACTTTTAATTTTTGCTGCATGTATGATACTGACCCGCACAGAAACCTTGCAGAATATTTAATATGCCAGCTACTCCAGCTCTTCGTAAACGTAGCAGCCGATTGATACCCATGATTTCTTTAATTCTTATTTTTAATGTTCCTATAGTTTATTTTTTAATGTTCTAAGTTTGTTATTGTTGTTGTTTCTGTTGTTTATCTTCGTTGTTATATACACTTATCATTGTGCTACCTGTGTATGTGACACCACATACTTTACTACATATATATATATATATATATATATATATATATATATATATATATATATATACTAGCAGTACCCGCACAGCGATGCCCGTGCTAAAAATTTAATGGAAGTCCGTTGAATAAAAAAAACTGACGCCCCCTCCCCTTCTGATGTGAAACGATCGTTTTTCTTTGTATAAAATGCGTACACACCTTTTCAAAAAAAAAAAAGAAATACTATTTAAGTTTCTTCGGAATTTAAAACTTTTCGCCAAATCATTAAATTACATTTACAGTTGCTTTAAAACTCTATTTAGCGAGTGAAGCGGTTTTTACTGCAATTTAAAATATTTCGCCAAATAATTAAAGAAAGACATCAAATAATATCTTTCAAATGTAAAAATAATTCCGCAGCTCTATTGTTTATCGCCAAACTTGCCCAGCAACCACGCTATCATAATCCATCCGTCTAAAAAAAAAAAAAATCCCGTGGAACATTAAAAAATCATCGGGGGAAAAAAATTAAAATGTCGTACATTTCACTCGGATAAAAACAAATCAAAAGTTTCTTTTCTTTCAAAACAAATCGCCAAAACAATGAATTACATTAACGGTTGCCTTAAAACAATAATCCTAGACTGAACTGCTAAGCGCCTAACGTGCAAAGCGACCACGCTACCGGAAGCTAGCCCTTTTGTGAGTGAAGCGGATGTTTTTTCGTTGACAATAATAAATGTTTCACCAAACAAACAAAAAGGTATAAAATCACATTAACAGTAGCTCTCAAATTTTTATATATTAAGAGCTGCGTTGCCCGGCTTTGCCCGGTCTGCCTTGAGAACAAAAATTGTGACATATATTCAACAATTAATTGTAAGGATAACTTAATAACTTAAAGAATAACTTAAATAAAAGAAAAAAACACCATGCAAAATTACCCTTCCAAACAATGACGACCGATATTAAAATGCTTTTAAGAAATTAAAATGCGAAAGATGGGTTTTAAAAGCGTAACCATGGAAACATGAAATAAAATAAGATTAAGAAATCAGATGCAAAATAAAGAAATAAACAATGGATTCAAAAAGTGTAACCATGGAAGCCCGAAAATAAAATGGTTGACAACCTGAATCAAAATGACATATATCGAAATTGATTTAAAAACGCTTGTAACTTTTCTTCTTTTGAAGATAGAAGCTATTTTTTTCGACCATAGGTCGAGAGAGATCTGGAGTAAAAAATCTCGCTTTTTCCAATGCTGTCAAAAAGAAAACTGTGGGACAATTCCTTCACTTTTTATTGATAGATTTAATGAAGAAAGTAGTGCCTAAATTTCAGCTGAGCCTAAAAAAGTTCGAGCTAAAAACACAAATTACTCCGCCGTAATTAAGTTAGAGCATTGAAATAAAATGTTTAGAACGCAGAAAATTCTACCCTTTTTAACGATATATAATAATTATATGTGCAAGTAATTCTTCACCCCTTTAATAGACAATAATAGACAATTTACGTGAAATTTGAGCTTAAATTTGAATAAAAAAAGAACTATTTATCGTATTTTTTCCTAATTATAGCCTGTGTTACTCAGTAAGAAAGCACCTTTCATATAGTGAAAGAATTTTTCAAGTAGGTGCAGCGGTTCCGGAGATTGCCTCAAACATATAAACACACAAAAATCCACCATCTCTCTTTATAACATTAGTAAAGACATCTTAATATATAAAAATCTTCTGTGCTGACGTTTGTCACCATAAGGCTTTTAAACGGCTGGACCGATTTTGATCAAATTTTTTGAGTGTAATTAAGTTGTGGCAAGCATGGTTTCGAAGCGCGATGGACACAAGGTTCTTTATAAATAAGATATGTTTAGGAACGTGGAACAATGTTCTAATCTTATGTAGTCTTTTAAACCCATTTAATATTGGATAATAATTCATAATTCATTATGAAATATTCATGATTTAATTCACTACCATGAATTTTTTTTTTTCTGGTGCAAAATTGGTTCAAGTATATGGCTGTTTCCTGAATCAGGAAGACTCTCCCGTAGTACAACAGGATGTGTTCTAAGGTACAATAGGATGTTGTACCTTGGGACAGCTTGCAACTTTTACTTTAAATGGCTGGTAACATTTTGTTTCCAAACTGTCTGAATTTTAAAAAAATATTTTGCATAGAATTATGTTGGGATATTTTAATATGACTTTTAAATTTGATTCAAATAATTGACGTTAAAAATTAAAATATGAAAAGTGTCCCAATGTACAACACTCTCCCCTACTACTTTTAGTTTTTCTATTTGATTTTGGCTTTCTATGTATTTCTTGTATTTTACATTTTTTAACCCATTCCCTTGAGAAACGTAAAAACGGGGTTTCAGTGTAGATTATTTAACAGGTGTAAAAGAAGTAATTTGGAGTCCACATCAGGTATTTTAAACTTGCGCTGGTAACAGTTTAGGTTGATGCATTGTGTGATAGGCGGCTCGAAGAAAAACGCCGTTACTAAAAGATAGCTACCGGATGAAAAAAAAAAAAAAATATATATATATATATATATATATATAAATAATATATATAATAAATATATATATATATATATATAAATCCAATAATTGAAATTATTTAAATAATTAGTTTATAGACAAGTTAATGTTATTTGATTTTAACTTTTCGAGAGAAAAAAAGTGAGTCCAAAGACTTCATCAATTTAAAAAAAAAAAGCTCAAAAAATTTTCCTCATTTTTTTAAAAAATGAAAAATGAGAATCAATCGAGTTTATTAAACACCACCAGTCGTCCGATGGTACTTCTGTTCGTCTATTTTCTTGGGTGACTGTACAAGGTGCTTTTATTCTTCGTTAAATACGCATTTAATTTTGTTTTACATATAAAACTACACAGGAACTGAAGCGCTGTACTTTACAAAAATGTATCGCTTGTTTTTCTTCCATTCATCTGTAAAGAATAATAATAATAATAATTATAAATTACTAAGAGCGAGTAGGCCCGAAGAAAACAAATCTCGTTATCCAAAGATAATGGGGTTGTTTCCTTCAGTCATAAGTAGTACTTTTTGTCACTGAAATTAATAGAATAAATAAATTTCAAAAAAACATGGACCCGGAAAATAACTTCACTTTCCTAACAGTTATTTTTTAATTATTTTTTTTTAAAGTCCGATTTTTCAAACAAGGCGTGGTCTTGATGACGTCACAAATGATGCATTTTGGCGCATCTTTCTTTCCACGTTATGATAATCAAGGAGCGAATTAAAATTGCTCTCAGTGCTTGCTATCAACCATATCGTTGCCAATACACGTGAGTAAAAATGCGAATTAAATATTTTGCTCTGTGAATGGCAACACAGAATGGCATTTCATCATTTGTGATGTCATCGGACAGAAGCATAAACAATGAAAGCGCGCCGATTTAAAGAAAAAAAAAAAGCTTAGTGTGTGAATATGAAAATCAATAAAAAACTGAATTAAACATATATTGTGTTGGAAACGAAATGATTTCCCAGACAATCAATGTAAAAACCGTGTTCTGGCACCGATTCACACTTTGTACCTATGCGTATAATATACATGTGTGTGTGTTGCGAGGGCCCGATTAATGTATTGAGAAGCCCTAGGCCAATCCCCTTTTTCAGGGCCCCCAGTAGTCAATCGTTACAATTTTTGCCATTTGGTGCCCTCAAGGGAGAGCCCTAGGACACATCCGAGTTTGCTTATTCAATGATCAGGCCCTGTGTGTTACAGTACTCTACAGTGACTTTTGCAGAAACTAGGCAGATTCATGATTCCCCTCCCCACACTCACACTGAATAGTGAAGTAACAAAATAGTTTGTTAGTTTGTTACTTATGCACAGGGTCTGACTAATCCGGGTGCCAGGTCGTTAGAGTGAAATAAAACAAATTTCTTGTCGACCATATGCATCTGAACAAGAAACTAGATTGCACTGAACTTTCCTATAACATCTAAGAGAAAATGTCGGGCGCCTAAGTATTTTGCCTGGCTCTTAAGATTTTATGATTTTCGTCGGTCTCTGATTATATATATATCTTGCTTTAGTGCGATAGAAAATTAATTGATTTTTTTAGAACTTAAGCTACTCATTTGTTACCCTTCAAATTTTGGCACACTGGTGAAAGAAAACGGAGAGGCTGACGTCATCATTACCTGTGAAACCAGGGACACGTATTTTTCCACTAAAAATATCTGTATTTCGTTCGCAAATATTTAACTCAAGCCCTAAACACCTAGGCCCAAGCGTAGGTCCCCTCGAAGTTTATGGCCCTCATTTATTTTCAAAATAATATTTTATGTAACGGAAGATAAATGGAGAACAAAATGCAACAAGGATATTATTGGTTTCATGTTTAGAGCTTATGTAAAATATGCCCTTTAAATGCAAAAACTAATAAGGTAAAGGCGCCAAGTAGGACCACTTTATGGTTCATTGCCTTTTATTATTTTTATTATACACGTTAAGTTCATCAGTCCAATTCCTTGTTGCGTCGAAGTTTAATAAAATAACTAAGAAAAAAGCAGCCATTTTTTTTTCTTTTCACGTATTTTTCAGTCATTTGTGGTTTTAATTACACATTTGTATAATGAACTATATTGAAGCAAAAATTAAAATTACATTTCAGAGTTGTACGGAGCACTTTTTGTTGCATTCATTCCGGATATCTTTACAACTTTTGCCATAGATTTTCTAATTGAATTTAGAAGTAGGAACACAAATTAAGTGAAAATCAAAGAAACAAAAATGAGTATAAACGTAAATGTGTATTTATAGGTTCTTATAATACATACCAAAATACAAGAACTGCTTAAAATAATGGAATGATGATTGGAAAGATTGTGTGTTGTGTAGAGGAGGCAGGATCTGGCCCTCCGGGTCTAGGACTTTACTGTGACTTAATCGAGCTCTGGTTTATTGCTTTCAACTATCCTTAATTGACTTTGAAGCTCAGAAAACATGAGAATTTCGCTCAGAACTTGAGAAATTACAAAGAAAAAGTACATTGACCAAGAAATACCAGCGGATATCTTTATCATATAAACGTAATCAACAGAAACGTCAAAATGCAACTATTTTTCATAACGACCATATTAGTATTAACAGCAACTAGTATTAGTTGCTTGATAAGGTAACTTTTTGATGAACATCTTTTGTCGGATTTTGAAGCAGAAACACGGGCTCTTTTTACCGGCAAAGGCTATATTGTCATTGTATTATCCAGTTTACTCGATGATAATGGAAAGTTTTAGACTCGGAATTACAAGAATAATATGGTAAAAATTAACGTGATTACGAGACTGTACTTTTGTAGAATTCAAACTTTGTTTCTAGATGCATTTCTTATTTCGACGATTTTTTGTTTGTCATTGTATTATCCAGTTTACTCGATGATAATGGAAAGTTTTAGACTCGGAAATACAAGAATAATATGGTAAAAATTAACGTGATTCGAGACTGTACTTTTGTAGAATCCAAACTTTGTTTCTAGATGCATTTCTTATTTCGACGATTTTTTGTTTGTCATTGTATTATTCAGTTTACTCGATGATAATGGAAAGTTTTAGACTTGGAATTACAAGAATAATATGGTAAAAATTAACGTGATTACGATACTGTACTTTTGTAGAATCCAAACTTTGTTTATAGATGCATTTCTTATTTCGACGATTTTTTGCTTAAATATTCACATTCTACAGCATTTCTTTTTTTCCCCTGTAAGCTATCCTTTTCGCATCTAATTGATTTGGTTTTTTCTTTCATCTTATTTTTTATTTGTTTATCCCTCCTTCATGATATTTTATTTAAAAAACCGAACGTAAATTCTATTAGAATGATAAAACTTGTAGGTTCTACTTTTTTTCTTATATTTTGAAAATAAAACGTCTTTTTTTTTTTTTTTTCGTAGTAGGCAAAATATTATTATGGAACAAATTAGTCAAAGCAATCTATTTAGTTATTGCTGTATGTTGAAACTATAAACTTAATTAATATTAAAATATTAAGACATATGATCTCAAAATAGATATAGATAATTGTAAATTTTTCAGAAGTACGAAAACAAGCGAAATATCGTAAGATAAAAAGCCACTGTCGTTCCCAGAAAATGCATTTCTTTCCTTTTCAGATCATAGAATACCGCTGAAGGGGTGACACTCCCAAGTGATCCACCCTTTTGACACTAAACCAAAACCCTTTTCATCCTGAACCGGCGAATTCCAAAGAGGGGAACGAACACTGCGAGCTCTGCAGTGAAGCCCTCTGCCCCTAGTCTAGGAGCTCGGGTTCCACGGTTTGGGCCACTGCTTCAGTTTCCGAGATATCTCGGGTTCCACGTTTTACTGGTTAAGTAATTTTTTAAAAATATTAAACTTAAACAAATTATTTAAAAAATGGTCAGATCCTATGTTTTTAAGCATGCTCTTTCAGAAAAAAATACTTTTAAAATTTTGGAAACGAACCCATTGCCATATGAAAAGAAAAAATATGTCACGTCTTCCATTCTAATTACATATTTGAAATAAGGTTAAAATTAGATTTTCCAGTCAGTTTTGATTCGTTTTAACGTTTCAAGGCATGCCTAGAAAACAAAAGGGTGTCAGAGGCAGAAATTATATTTCTGTACCTCAGAGCCAGAATGACGTAAGTCCACAAACTGAGACTTTCTGTTGATTAGTGCATTGTATGTACACTAACTACAAATAAGTATTTGGACACCTATGCAAATGTCGATATCTGCGGTCCTAAGGTACGTCACGGCCTCCGCCGGTATTTATCGTGTAGGAAACAGCATCGACTTTAGTCGCATGCAAGATGCCTCGCAGTTCGGAGCTCTCTGATTTCGAGAAAGTTATAATTATCGGTATCACAAATGTGGCCGATCCTTAAGGGAAATTACTCGCGATCTGAAGTACCCAAAATTGACAGTGGCCTATGTGATTAAGAAGTGGAAAGTGAGTGGTCATTGTCGGAATGTGCCCCGAGTCGGCAGAGCCAAGAAACTGGAAGATAGAGACCGACGAATGCTGTAAAGAGAAATTCGGAAGAACCGCACCCAACCGATAGCCCTCATCCGCGAGGAGTTTCAACATTCATCCGGGCGTATTGTTTCATATAATACTATCCGTAAGGAAGCACATCTGCTTGGTTTTCATGGTCGTCTTGCTGCCCGTAAGCCTTTGATCACAAAGTCTAACCGCTCTGCTCGGTTAATGTGGTGCAAAGCACATTGAAATTGGACCGTAGATTAGTGGAAACAAGTTCTTTGGAGTGACGAATCAAGGTTCACCCTTTACCGTTCGGATGGCAGGATCTGGGTCTGGCGTCTACCTGGAGAACGTCTCCTGCCAGAATACATTGTGCCAACAGTCAAGTTCGGCGGAGGTGGAATTATGGTCTGGGGGTGTTTCTCTTGGTATGGGCTGGGACCCTTGGTCCCCATTCATGGTAAGCTCAACTCCGATGCTTACTGCACTATTTTGGATGACAATGTGCTTCTTACGTTGTGGCAGTTTTACGGGTTGGACCGCTGTTACTTTCAGGACGACAATGCCAGTTGTCATGTTTCGACGTTAACTAAAGCTTGGTATGGTGCCAATGGAGTTCATCGAATGGACTGGCCTGCCCAGAGCCCAGACCTGAACCCTATCGAGAGCCTCTGGGACGAGTTGCATCGCCGAATTCAGGGGTGCACTCCCCGTGCAAAATCGGTGAAGGAACTTCTATGCCTTCTCCAAGCTGAGTGGAAGAAAATACCACTAGCTGTCATATAAAGACTTGTGGAAAGTCTGCCCCGGAGGGTTCAAGCTGTAATTGCCTCTCGTGGAGGCTCTACCAACTATTGATTTTGAATAAAGTTAGTTTTTCTTTTCTATCACAGGTGTCCAAATACTTATTGGTAGTCAGTGTAGAAGCCTATTCCGCATCGAGCCATGCGAGCGTAATTCTTAAAAATATATCTTTTTCAATTTTTTACCAGTGTTAAAAGAGCATGTGTCCCATCCTTTGCATGGGCCAAAAATAGTTTTTCCTCTCTACTGTAAAATTATTATAATATGACTTACGTTCCTCTGGCTCTGAGATAGAGATTTGTTGATCACTAAATGGTATTTACCCCTCATGATCGTTTTTCTGTAAAACCATCAAAATGGCTAACATAGCTTTTTTGATACAATTAAGTGAAATGAAAATCAATTTTACATTTTATTTAAAATAAAATAAATAAAACATCAAAAAGAATTGTTTTTTTAAATACCACTGTAAATAGAGAAAAATAAGATCCTATCTGGTTATCAAACACCATCAGTCGTCCGATGGTTCTTCTGTTCGTCTATTTTCTTGGTAACTGCAATGAAAATACAGGGTGTTCGAAAAGTCCTTGATACATTTTAAAAATTTGTTGAAAGGCAACAAATTGTTGTATGAGTATGCGGTTTGCACTATAATTTTTCATAGGTTCAAGAATTTTTCATAACATCGTGAAAAAGAAAAAGAAAGGATAAAAAGAAAAAAAAAAAAATATATATATATATATATATATATAAAATTTATAGTCTTATAAACGCATTACCAAAGCACAAAACACCCAGTTCTCACTTATACTTGTGAGAATCAGTGGATCACTTGATAAATAGAATCCCAGCCAGGTTAATTATAAATGAAAAAAAGACTCAGAAACTTGTTATTAGCGAATAATTAATTTTTAGTTGAGTAGACAACATACGTAAAGTTACTGTTGACACACTTAAAGTCCACACAAGGACGTAACCAAGGGGGGGGGGTCCATGGGGTCCGGACCCCCCCCCCCCCTCTTTCCGAAAGACTACTGTCCTTTTTTTCTCAGTTGCAACTCGCATCAACAAAATTTTTCCGAAAGATAATGTCTTTATAAAACGCAGCATTTTCCCCTTAAATATTCCTATTAATCGGCAATTTTCTCAGCGCTTGAGTCAATTCAGAACACGAGAACCTCGTGCGACGACTACAGGTTCCCAACTTTCGTCTGCTTTTTGCTTTGTCCGAAACGGGGAAATGTCCCTTTCTTCTTTCAAACCAGCTGGGTCGTGTGACGTTGAAATTCAGCCCCGTCGCCTTCGGTCCATCAAATTGCCATCGGCAAAGTAAAAACAAGCATTTATTGCCACTTTCGTCGTATACCACAGTCTCATTGGCGTGGTTTTCCTTATTTCTTTTTCCTTTCTTTTTGGATTTTCGTGGATTTCGTAGACGCATGTTGTACGAAAGACAGCCAGAGTGAGATGTGTTCCTGGTGAATCAGTAATTGAATTCCGATTCTTTTCTGTTTTAAAACGCAGTTTTTATGTACTTCATACTTATAGGAAACATATCTTGAACAAAATTGTATGCGAAAGAAAATTAAGTGTACCCAAACTAGGTAAGTCGCAGTGCTCCCTTTTAAAGTTTTCTTAATAATACGAGCAATTTTACGTGTTAATGTGTTTTTCCATTTAAAAACTAATTTTAGATTCTAAGTCAGCGGCGAAAAAAGAAATTCTGCACATTTCGTGTGTTTGAGGATGAGAAAAAATAATTATTGATTTTTTTTCTCATTTTAACTCTCTATATTTTTGGCATGGTTCATTTCAAACTCATTTTATGTTTTGATAAAAGTTTTATTTGAACTTTTAGATTATTTTTAACATCTCTCTCCTTTCTGAGTAACAAATTACGTAGATTTTTTACTGATATTTTCCCCCCAATATTTAAGCATTATCAGGGAACATATTAAATGACCAAAAATAATTCGTGTTTGAAGGTAAAATGAATAAAACAAATGAATAAATAAAACTTGAAGTTGATGTAAAAAGCTTTTCGCGGTATCAAAATTTTATAGAAAAATGAAATTGAAAATTACTTGAATATTTTACTGTGATCAGTTTATGAAATTACAAGTTCGGGCATATTAACGCATGTAATGAGTAATTTATTAGAAATGGTTACTTTTAAATCTTACTGAATTGTGATTCTATGATCCCAAAAGAAAAACAGTCAGTTTTTAATTGACGAAAAAATCTATTATTCGAGGTTGTTCCATAAAACATATTTATATTTGCATCATTGGAATACATTTTCTGATTGTTATTCAGTGCCTTTGTACTAAGGAGTTATTTAATTAGCATCTATGCATCCATCTTTAGTAAATTGTGAAGGTAGCATTAAACGTAACAAAAAACAGACATCTGCATTTAACTATAAATTACTAGGTGAAAATTACCGCTATTTACTGCGTTACAAGCAAAAAAACAAAAAAGGTGAATACGAGGTAAATTCTTTTGAGTTTTTCGTTTCTATATTGCATTTTTTTTTAAACTCTTATTTTCTTCAAGCTAAAGATATTTACTATTTCTTGCAATAGAGTGTTTTGCTAACATCGTATTAAAGAGAAAAAAAATTCATTACCTGCGTCGTAAAATATGATATGTGTTGTTGTTAAAATTAACAACATGTTGTTAAAATAAAATTACACAGATCTTAATTTAATTCATTAGGTATACATTCCATTAATCGGCATGCAAAAGATCCCTTAGGTCGTTTGACTGTGAATGCTCTTGACAAAATTAAATTCCTTTCGCAGTTTCGCATCGAAGAGAGAGCTCAGGTGTCTCCATCTGGTGGAAACTGGGCATCAAATTTTCCTGTGGCATTCACATCCGCGCCTTAATGGTGGCATATGGGCATATGCCATATCGTTGGTTCGCACATGTTCCGCAAAAGGCTAAAGCCTCTAACACAGCCCCATTAGAAAGAAAATAATAATGATAAAAAAAAAAACGGCAATACGCCTTTTTCGGTATTTAAAATTTTTTTGAACAGCTTTCACCCTTTGAGAAATAGTGACTTCACTTGAGAACACCATTTATTTCTTGCTTCTCTTTTTTTTTTTTTTCAGCTAACTGAAATCACTGTGTCAGTTGGCTGAAGAAAGAAAAAATATATATATATATTAAAAATGGTTGCATCAAAGGAAGCCTCCGTCTCTCAAAGAGTTAATAGTTTGTTCAAGCTTTCAATTGATGATTAGGAATGATAATTAGAAAACGGATAAGATTGGAAATATCATTCTATTTCGTATTATCAAAAGAGTATTATGAATGTAAATAAATAAAAACTAATTCAAGCTTTTTAAATGAAATCTTGTTAATATTTTTGTTGAGAGAGTTGTAGGGTTTTGCCTGAAATGTTGTTCAAATCGGACAGGGTTACGTTATGTAACATTCATATAGTTATACATTCGACTCCATAGATGTAGATTTATTTATTTTCATATAAATAATGCCGATGATCGAGTAACCCGCGTGTTTCAACAATGAATTCGCGCCACGGCATGATACGTAATTTGATAATATGTTTTGGTAATGTTTAACCAAGGCTTCACTCGATGCGCGTCTTATCAGGCTCAGTCATTTCTCAAAAGATCAAAGGCGCCGACTTGCCCGTAAGAGTGCGCTGTAATATAACCGGGCGTTCCTTTGTTTACATTAGTTAACATATTATGCGTATTATTTCTGCTGCGAAACGGGACGTATTTTCTATCTTTAACGTAAAATTTCATTGACATGGTTAACCAATGAGTAGTACAGGGCGAATTGATGCTGGAATGGCGTATCACTTCTGTTTTTCAGGGGATTTTTTTTTTTTTTCGTTTCAGGTAAAGCTGGTCCCAACTTAGAATTCAACTATTTCTCATTGGCGTTCACTTCTGGGAAAATGCATCCCTGAAGCACAGGCATGCATTTTGGGTCCAAAGCATTGTGGCCCTTTAACCTCACTTTTAGTAAATCAGGCCATGGCCCCACAGAATGCGCTGGGGTTTACCAGGCCTTGAAAATTTTTGACTTTCCTGTGTTAAACCGGGGCAACTATTCCTTCACTTGAACATGGCCACACTAGATGGAAAAACTTCAAAACTTCATATTTGCCCATTCTGACCGCAAGGAGGCGCCACAAGCCACGGTTGCATCAACCAATCAACGACAAGTTTCAAAGCTTGTTTATTTTAATTAATAAATGAAACAGAAAACAAACATCAATATTTCGCAAGATGCTCAGAAATATTCGCAACTCCAACGAACTATAGGGGGCACTGCAGTCACTGACTAATGGCGAACGAAAAAACTAAAACAAACGCATGTGGTAACGAAGAAAATGGTAATAAGTCTAGTAAATTTTGTTCGTATGCATGATTTTTTCGCTTTATTCTTTTTAAATTAATTTTCAAAGTCTTGTGGATATTCTGGCCCACGTAGAAAGAAATGAGAATTCTATAAGCATTACTAAACGTCAAAGATTAATGCAAACTACGTAGTTCGTAGTTCTAAGCAGCTATTTCCACGATGTTGAATTCGATATTTATCAATTCTTGATAAAACTAAATAATAATTGTGGCCTGACAAGAATAACAATTAATGCTAGAAAATTTAATATGACATTACAAATTATTATCAAAAGAAGATGATACTTCTTTGCCTTGCTTGGCTAGCGCTTATTGTTTTGCATTTGTAGCTGAGTTATTTCTCTCGAATTCCCGAATCGGTTGATTTAAAATTTTTCTGTTTCGATTTTTCTAATTTCTGAGCTACGATTTAATTGTGTCATGTTATGCGAATCATCAACAAAATTCTCACGGATATATGGTGGTAGTTTTCTTTTCAGTTGATTGACCATTTTTCTTTTTACTTATCGAATTCTGTAATCTTACAACCATTTTATTCCACTCATGATAAAAATTAAAAATGGTTTAACTAAAAACGCGAAATCTCGCCAAGGATACTTAGCTCGCACAATACTAAAACTATAACCCTAAACAACTTTGGCGAAACCTTTCAGCTGAGAATAAAAGCAACAAAATAAATTCTTTCTCGGTTAAACATTTTTCATTTCGTTCTACGATAATATATTCACGAAAAAATTTTGCATACTGTCTATTCCAACTAAATGCTGCTGTAAAATATGGTTTGTTAAATTAATTTAAGATTTAAAAAAAAAACCATATTCTTACAAATTCACACAAAACAATAAAATTTTTACCTGGTATAACGTTATCTAAGTTTGTTAATCCAGAGTTTTCTGGTGTTAATGCGCTTTCACCATTTCTCAATCAAATCACTTTTTATAGGGAAATAATGAAAACTAACATTATTTTGAGGAGCTCGAACACTTTCTGTTGCTGAAAGCAATCCAAGACACATCGATTGCGTTAATAAATACTCAGAAGAAACTGCCTATGTTTAAGTCAACAGACTTACGTGAAACGCAATGTGGCAATGTTTTAGTTTTTCCGGCAGTTTTGTAAATCACCACAAGGTAGCGTATTCGAGCGCTGGAGTTGCGAATACCGAATCAACTAATTCAAATCGAATCAGTAATGTTATTCAGCTGATTATTTTTTTGCGTAAATGGAGCATCTAAAGTTGGTTTAGCAATTTCTTTTAATTTAATTTTACATGCTCATTTATAGTTTGTGCCTCATTTGTTGGATTATTTTACGCTTAATGGAGAGACTTAATTATTCAGAGGTTTATTTTATTTTAATGGACTTTTTGATCTTGTTTCTAGGCTTGCTTCGCTTATAAGCCTTTAAAAAGACAAAATAGTTTATGGTATTGCCAAATAAGTACTTTATATGTAACTTGAAATAGTCCCTGACAATAAATAAAATTGAAACTAATCGCCAGCTTAAAAAATGCACCGCTACGTACCTATAACGGAAAATTACCCCCTCCCCACCCTTTTTTTATTTTAAGAAATGCTAGATATTTAGAGCTGCTCCTAATGCTATACAATTAGAACAATATTACAAAATTTTGTAAACAGATCTTAGACTTCTGCAGATTCTTGACGGTCTACTGTGTGTGTGTATTTTATTTTTCCAACAGAAAATTCATATCCTAATTTTCGCAAACTTGGCGATCAAATTTCTTTCAAAGTTTCTGGTTCAAAGCTCCTTTCTCATTCATTTTTCAAGTGTAGAAAATAGTTTTTTATGACTAGAATTCAATGTTTACAGGATTTTACATCGCTAAATGTTTTCATTTTCTTAAAAATACAGTCGATTTGCGATACTCGAAGTCCGATAACTCAAATATTACTATAACTCGAAGTTTTTATCAAGTCCCGACTTTTTTGTCTTTAACTCCATTCTAATTATTCTAAATAACTCAAAGTTAACTTCTTTCAACTCGAAATTTTTTCCAAGATTACTCGAAATTTATTTCGAAAGAACGAAAAAAAAAAAGAAAGAAAGAAGTGACTATGGGAGAATAATTATTTCACCTTCACTTGCAATCCGAATTTTTAACGAATGAAGATGTGCACATTTCCTGAAGTAGATTCAGCTCTATTCAAGCGGTTCCAGCATGCTTTTGATTTTTTTCTATCAATACGTTTGATTAAACTGTGCATATTGTGCTAAAAAACTTAAGTTCTGTAATTTTGTCTGTTATATGTACATATTAATTAAAGTATTCGATGGTTTTTAATATTAAAATATCAAAAACCAAAACTATCGTTAAGTCAAACTTTCGATAAGTCGAAGTTTTCTGTCGGTCTTTTTACATTCGAGCTATCGCAAATCGAATGTATGTTTAAAAATATCTTAAAAATGGCAACTAAAAAAAAATCATATCATTGTTTTGCTTTTGCAAAGACAAAATAAATTTTGTACGGAACTCTACCCTGCTAGGATTTTACAAAATATCAACAGTGTTGATATTTTGTAAAATAATCTGTTCCCCATTTTTTTTTTTAAATCAGTTTCACAAATTCATGTGTAGATATATGAGGAGTTTCCCTATTGCATGTATTTGTTAAATGTTAAAAATAAATTTAAAATAATAATAATAATTTGAATTTTGACTCCTTGTGTTCGAATTAAGTTATTCACGATCATGAATTGCAATAGGATCCTACTCGTTGGGTTTCTTGTTTCTACAAATGGAATGAAATGTAAATGTCCAAGAAATTTGCACCCGTCATAATATGACTGTTGATTTTCTAGAATAGTTAATACGAGGCCGTAAATAAAATAAATATTATATGGCCGAATCTGACCTTTATCATAAAAATTATTTACTGTGTGAACACTTTGTAACAATTGAAAAATATATTGAAGTAATAGCACCTGGGATGCTATAGGTAAGGTGGGAGCCTGGGGGTGGGGATAGAACCTGAGCTAAAGTGAACGCTCTCCGGTCTGTGCGCCTTCCGATGTGTGTGTGTGCACCCAAACCTGTTTTTGTGCGGACTATTTTTTGTGTAGTTTATAAAAATTATTTATAAAACGAGCGAAAATTATTTATCAAACGAGTGCGTGATAGTATCATCAAGGGTCGACAGGGGCATCCGATGGGAAGTCACTATGACTTTCCAAAAATTTCTTAATTCGGGAAATTTTTCGGAAGTCGGCAAAATTATCATCGCTTGTTTTATTTTGATTTCGTTTAAATATAACAGTTTGGGTATTTTCTACGTGAGACTTTTTTTATGCAGTCCCTATCCACCGCATAAAAAAATATTTTTTAACTTAGTTGCGAAAACTTTTTAAAGCTACTGGTGAAGTTTCAAGCATTTTTTTTACACGATTTTTTTATGCGGGCCCTATCAACCGCATAAAAAGAGGATTGGGTGTATATATATACATTTTTTTAATGCTCAAAGCGTGTGAAGCAACAGGGTCGTTCCGAAAGTTTAAGGGTTTTTTTTTTTTGGAAAGAACATTTTTAAAATTATAGGATCTGACCATTTTTTAAAATAACTTGACTAAGTTTAATATTTAAAAAAAAATGCATTAATCGGTGCGCTTTCATTGTTTACGCTTCTGCCGATGACATCACAAATGATGAAATGCCATTCACTGATGCCACTCACAGAGCACAATATTCGATTAGTTTCTTTACTCACAAGTGTTGGCAACTATATGATTGATAGTAAGCGTAGAGTGCAATATGTAATTCGCTTCTTGATCATCATAACGTAGAAACGCGGTAGACAGATGCGCCAAAGTACATCATTTGTGACGTCATAAAGACCATGCCTTATTTTCAAAATCGGACATTTAAAAAAATAATTAAAAACTAAACTTCGGGAAAATGAAAGTTTTTTCTAGCTCCATGTTATTTTTTTTTTATTTTTTGATTATGCTATGAATTTCCTTTTGTGAGGAAAAAAATCTGCACTTTTTCGAAATAGCTCTTGTGCACTAAACGTTTGTGCATCTCTATGCGTATTGTGCACTAATATACTACTAAAATCTACACTAAAGTTATTATAACATGAGATGTGCTAAAAATAGAAGGGGAAAAAGATATATGACATTATTTTGGTGTCCGTAAAATATTGGTGCGAGAACCACGGACCCGTCGTAAAACCATGTATTAGTCACACTCTGATTTTAAATGTTTTTAAAATTATGTTAATGGTTCATTTTCTTTTATTGCCATCATATTTTTAACTTTTCTATTGTTCTTCATTTGAAAAAGAATATTCCTAACCAGACCTGTCAAGTGGGGATATCACGGGGGGGGGGGGGCAATTATGACACCCTTAAATTTTACAAACATACTAAAATTAGGCATTTTGATCGTATTTTGTTGTTTTTTCCGAACACAAAACCTTTGCCCCCCCCCCCCCCCCCCCCCACGAATTTTTAAATGTCGGACCAGTTCCCAAGCGTACATTTATAATTAAATTTTGTTCGTTGTAAAATATAAACTACATTACGAGCGAAAAGAATGGCAATTGCTAACGTAAATTCCTATACCCCCCCCCCCCCTCTAATCCCCATCAGGGTCAAAAGGGGCAATGAATGACCCTCTCAAGTTTTGAGAAATGAATGTATTTACAGATTGCGGAGCGCGTTTTTTTTTTCGATGTAATTTATTGAGCAGAAAAAATTCGCATGTAAATGAGCATGTAAAATTAGAAATGAGGGCTGCCTGCCATATATCATCAATCTTAGAACTGTTGTATCCCAAAAGGAAACCCCAGGGGATTTTCAATAAAAAATTTGAAAATCATTTGCAAAGCTTTCAAAAAAAAAAAAAAAATGCCTGAAAAAATATATTAAGAATTGCGCATTAATATTAAAAAAAAAATCATATGTTTTCTGTGTTTAGTTAAAATTTTTTATTACGCGTTATTTTTGATATGATATTAAAATAACAATAAGAAATGCTCTTCACCTTTGTAATTCGGAACTCCAGCGCTCGAATACGCTACCTTGCGGTGATTTACAAAACTGCCGATGAAACTAAAACATTGCCACGTTGCGTTCCACGTGTGTCTGTTGACGTAAACACAGGCAGTTTGTTCTGAGTATTTATTAACGCAATCGATGTGTCTTAGTTTGCTTTCAGCTACAGAAATTAATTCGTCCCTTAGTAGTATTCTCGGGCTTCTCAAAATAATGTTAGTTTTCCTTACTTCCTTCTAAAATATGAGTTGATTGAAAATGGCGAAAGCGAAAACTGGATTAACAAACTTGGATAACGTTATACAAGGTAAAAAATTTTATTGTTTTGTATGAATTTGTAAGAATATGAGTTTTTTTTAATCTTAAATTAATTTAACTAACCATCTTTTACAGCAGCATTTAGTTGAAATGGACGGTATGCAAAATATTTTCTTGAATATATTATCGTAGAACAAAATGAAAAATGTTTCACCGAGAAAGAATTTACTTTATTCCTTTTATTCTCAGCTGAAAGGTTTCGCCAAATTTGTTTAGGGTTATAGTTTTAGTATTGTGCGAGCAAAGTAGCCTTGGCGAGATTTCGCGTTTTTAGTTAGACCATTTTTAATTTTTATCATGAGTGGAATAAAATGGTAGTAAGATTACAGAATTCGATAAGTAAAAAGAAATAATGGTCAATCAATTGAAAAGAAAACTACCAACATATATCCGTAAGAATTCTGTAGATGATTTGCATAACTTGACATAATTAAATCGTAACTCAGAAATTAGAAAAATCGAAACAGAAAAATTTTAAATTAACCGATTCGGGAATTCGAGAGAAATAACTCAGCAACTAATGCAAAACAATAAGCGCTAGCCAAGCAAGGCAAAGAAGTATCATCTTCTTTTGATAATAATTTGTAATGTCATATTAAATTTTCTAGCATTAATTGTTATTCTTGTCAGGCCACAATTATTATTTAGTTTTATCAAGAATTGATAAATATCGAATTCAACATCGTGGAAATAGCTGCTTAGAACTACGAACTACGTAGTTTGCATTAATCTTTGACGTTTAGTAATGCTTCTTGAATTCTCATTTCCTTCTACGTGGGTCAGAATATCCACAAGACTTTGAAAATTAATTTAAAAAGAATAAAGCGAAAAATATCATATATACAAACAAAAATCACAACACTTTTAGCATTTTCTTCGTTCCCACTTGCGTTTGTTTTAGTTTTTAGTCGGTCATTAGACAGTGACTGCAGTGCCCCCTATAGTTCGTTGGAGTTGCGAATACAATGTTCCTTCTTTTGAAATAAAATTTTCGTCAAATGACGTACACCCGATAATAAGTCGAGAAATCACGTATTCACAGATGCCAAAGCGCCAACGCTCACAATCACGCCAAGTGGAAACAAAAACAGGGGTAGCCAGTGGCGCCTTCTTTGTTGCCATGAGTTTCAGCGATTGCCACGGCCGTTAAGTATTCAGTGGGGCCATGATACTTAAATCTAGGTTATCACAAATTTGCCATTTCAACTGCGCTTGCGCGCGGACTTAGCTTTTTGGGCTTTCTGTTTTAAGATTTCGTGTTGCTTGTTGAGCTTTTTGTTTTAAGATTTCGTGTTGCTTGTTTATATTTAGGCTGAGCGAGAGTCCCACCAAATTAATGAATGCGATTAGAATATTTTCACAGCGATTTCGTGATATATTATATGAAACTACGGCTTATATACTTGATACGGCTTATATACGGTATATACTCTTGACAACAATAAAAGCTTCATTTTATTGAAACCAAAAAACCAAATACGGGGGCAACAAATAAAATGAAAAATAATCGCCAAGATTTGAAAAACATCGTGACGCACGCATATGTAATCCTTTGGCGTCACAAAATTTGACAGCATTATGTTTCTTGCCATTTAATATTCACATTAAAATCAATGGAGAATTATCTCCTCGCGGAACATGAGAAGTTGGCGAAAAAAATTTCTGTTGCTAAAATTACTGTCGCCAATGTTTGTTCTTCTGATATTTTGATTGAATTTTTATTGTTTTTAAATTAATTGATACATTTATTTGGCGAATTATTTTACACTTTAATTGATCTTTGGCTGAATACAGTAACGTGGTAGCTTCCTAATACTGTTTAGTTTTGATTAGAGGACTACTTAATAACTTAATTTAACTTTCCAATATATTTTTTTTTCATTTTAATGTCACTTTTTATGCTATTTGAAGGCTTTTTTTTTTTTCGAAATTTGATTTTTAGCAAATAATTCAAAAGTTTGTGGAACTTTTTATATTTTTTTGTTGCATAATTTATTTATGTGGCGTGATTTCTCCCCTTTAAATTTCCTCACAATGCGTAAACATTGGAATACCGTTTACCTTTTTAACAGATTTGTTTTTATTTTTTAACTGTTATTATTACTTTTATTTATTTATTTTTTCGACAAGCAAAAGTTTAATTCTAAAAATATTAGAAGGAATTTTTATTATTATTTTTTCAAAGGCAGGAATGTAGGTTTTTTAAAATCTTTAAATAAAAAGCTACCATCTTATCATTTTTTGCAATTTTTATTGGCATGTTTCTTCTGGTGAATTCATTGTTTCAATGTATTTTTAAATGATTTCAATTTCTTGTTCTTTAACATACAACGTACTTCTTAATGATATAAAGTGTTATGTATAATGATCGATACTAACGATCAGTTTCATGGCAAAATTTTATTTGATATGTTTTCTAAATAATTTTATTTAAAATAATTGTGTTTCTATGCATTTTTTATGCTTTTTATTAGTTCTTATAGTGAAAAAAATAAAGATATCAAATTGAGCTATTCACCATTTTCAGAATATGTCCTAAAAAATAACTAATTTTGAATCAAACTTTAAAGTAAGAAAAAAAATTACTAAAAGCTTTTTTGAATGTTTCCATAAATATATTTATCAACTAACAAAAAAATATCCGGCGTTTCCTGGGTTAGTAATAATTATGAGAAACAATCGCTCATTACATTTCTTTTCTCTTTTAACTGACAAATATATTTATCAGTTGTGCTTGATGAAGCATATATAATTAATTTTTGCATAATGAAACAAAAAAATTTTTTTTTTCTTGATACAAATTATGGAGCATAGTTCATATGTTTAATAGACAGTATGGTTTCGTCCATAAAGTGTAATGATTAATTTTATAATATTATGCATAATTTCATTCAAAACCGAATTTCCAATAGTTGTTTCTTATTAATTGGAAGCAGAAATTCCCCCCCCCCCCTCCCCCCCCCAAAAAAAAAGAAAAAAATAACAGTATTTCCAAAACATTTTATTCACATACGTTTTCAAACAGCAAACTTCTTTTTAAGCTCGTTTGAATTGTTATCTAATGAATAAATTGCAATAAATGCTAACTCCTATTTATATTTATTGAAGGTTTGCAGTTACATTGCTCAAATAATTTTGAAAATGCTTCATTGCGAAAAGTTGGAATAGTTTATCACAAAATTTTTTCATACACCGAATTTACATTGATTTAACTAGATAAACATCTTTTTCAGTATATATTCATGTGATTTTGTTACAAAACTTAATTTTTCTTGAAAACAAAGTTTCATATTTTTTCACTTTTTACCTAAAATATCTTTACAAACACTTTTCCTCAGGAAGAAAAAATCCGCTCTTAAATTAACTAAAATACTTTTCAACTAAATTTTGAATACCCATTCTCTTTAAAAATAAACTTATCTGATGTTTATATAGTTAAAAATACTCAACGTTAAATCCCGGTTATCACGAATTTGCCATTTCAACTGCGCTTACGCGCGGACTTAGCTGATTTAAAAAATCTTGCTAAAATTAATTACAAACAGTTTACATTTGGTAATAAATATGAGATGGCAACAGATAAAAATTAGAAATCACAAAGTTTTCTCTAATTTAGTTTTTAGGCCTCGGTAAAGATTGAATTTTGCTTCTTAATTATTAATGGATTCGGTGTCTGATTTGTCTGTCCTTTTTCAGGACCAAATTTTTAACCTCAGAAGAGCGTACTAGAATTGCAGCATCACTTCTAATACAAAGCCGAACCCCCAACCTAAATAAAAATGTATAATACTAAGTTGTTTAGTCCTAACGTAAACTATCCGCAAAAGACGGATTTCTGTACCAATATTCCAATTATTTTTGAAGTACACAACGTGTTTCACATTTATGTTAAATAAATGTTTCCAAACTAATAAATATTGAAGTGTCATATTTCTCTTAAGATTATCAGTTATTCATATCCGTAGTTTCATATAATATATCACGAAATCGCTGTGAAAATATTCTAATCGCATTCATTAATTTGGTGGGACTCTCGCTCAGCCTAAATATAAACAAGCAACACGAAATCTCAAAACAGAAAGTCCAAAAAGCGAAGTCCGCGCGCAAGCGCAGTTGAAATGGCAAATTTGTGATAACCGGGATTTAACGTCTAGTGTTAAAAATTGCCACAAAACCCAACAGATGTCGCTGGAGTCTGACCAGGTTTTTTGTTTGATTGATTGTTTTTATACTACAACTTTTATTGAAATGACTGAGCCTGATTCACAACTCCAACGAACTATAGGGGGCACTGAAGTCACTGTCTAATGGCGGAATTGAAAACTAAAACAAACGCACATGGTAACGAAGAAAATGCTAAAAGTGTTGTGATTTTTGTTCGTACGTATGATTTTTTCGCTTTATTCTTTTTAAATTAATTTTCAAAGTCTTGTTGATATTCTGACCCACGTAGAAAGAAATGAGAATTCAAGAAGCATTACTAAACGTCAAACATCAATGCAAAGTTCATTCGGAACTCCAGCGCTCGAATACGCTACCTTGCGGTGATTTATAAAACTGCGTCTGCACCTAAAACATTGCCACGTTGCGCATCACGTGTGTCTGTTGACGTAAACACAGGCAGTTTGTTCTGAGTATTTATTAACGCAATCGATGTGTCTTAGTTTGCTTTCAGCTACAGAAATTAATTCGTCCCTTAGTAGTATTCTCGAGCTTCTCAAAATAATGTTAGTTTTTCTTATTTCTTTCAAAAAAGTATTAAATGGTGGAAGCGTAAACAAGAAAAGTCTGGATTAACAAAATTGGATAACGTAATACCAGGTAAAATTTTTTATTGTTTTGTATGAATTTGTAAGAATATGAGTTTTTTTTAATCTTAAATTAATTTAACTAATCATATTTTACAGCAGCATTTAGTTGGAATGGACAGTATGCAAAATATTTTCTTGAATTTATTATCGTAGAACAAAATGAAAAATGTTTAACCGAGAAAGAATTTACTTTATTCCTTTTATTCTCAGCTGAAAGGTTTCGCCAAATTTGTTTAGGGTTATAGTAGTTTTAGTATTGTGCAAGCAAAGTAGCCTTGGCGAGTTTTCGCATTTTTAGTTAAACCATTTTTAATTTTTATCATGAGTGGAATAAAATGATAGTAAGATTACAGAATTCGATAAGCAAAAAGAAATAATGGTCAATCAACTGAAAAGAAAACTACCACCATATATAAACTGTGAGTACACATTTTATTTATTTTGTTCTGAGTGAATTTGAATCAGTTTTTCAATTCGATGGAAAAAAAAAACGAACTTAACAACATTGACTGGACACTTTTCCTTAACCTAATTCCACATAAATGATTTAAATAACCTTTGTTACTACAGTATCCTACTGAAATAGACAGTATGCAAATAAATTTTCTTGAAAATATTTATCGCAGAACAGATTGAAAAATCCAGAAAGAACGTTAAGAATTTGAACAATAAAAAATAAAAGTTCGCCAAAAATCTGTTTATAGGCTTATGGTTTTAAAATTATGTGAAAGAATAATGTATCTTGACAAGATTTCGCATATCAGGTAAATCATTTCCATGACGAATGAATTAAATGCATGATTTCTTTGGATATCCAATCATATAGTCATAGAAATAAATTATCTAGTGTTAAACGTTACTCTTGACAGTCTGCCACGTATGTGCACTATGTGACAAAAATGTCAACAAATGCTGGAAATGTCACGAAACTGAACTTAATATGTACTAATGTATAGAAAAAATGGTACAAAATGAAAATGCCGTTCGAAGCGAACCAAAAATTTATGAATTCCGAATTCAACATCGTGAAAATGGCTGCTTCAGAACAACTTACTGTGTGTTCTGCATTAATTGTTTACTTTCGTAATACTTTTTGGTTTCTAATCTCTTTCTATATGGGTCAGAATAACCAAAAGACTTTGAAAAATCTTTTCAAATGAATAAAGCGAAAAAATCATACATACGAACAAAAATCACAACACTTTTAGCATTTTCTTCGTTACCACATGCGTTTGTTTTAGTTTTCAATTCCGCCATTAGACAGTGACTGCAGTGCCCCCTATAGTTCGTTGGAGTTGCGAATAGTTCTAAGCAACCATTTTCACGATGTTGAATTCGATATTTATCAATTCTTGATAAAACTAAATAATAATTGTGGCCTGACAAGAATAACAAATAATGCTAGAAAATTTAATATGACATTACAAATTATTACCAAAAGAAGATGATACTTCTTTGCTTTGCTTTGGCTAGCGCTTGTTTTCCATTTGTAGCTGAGTTATTTCTCTTGAATTCCCGAATCGGTTGATTTAAAAATTTTCTGTTTCGATTTTTCTAATTTCTGAGTTACGATTTAATTGTGTCATGTTATGCAAATCATCAAAAAAATTCTCACGGATATATGGTGGTAGTTTTCTTTTCAGTTGATTGACAATTATTTCTTTTTACTTATCGAATTCTGTAATCTTACTACCATTTTATTCCACTCATGATAAAAATTGAAAATGGTTTAACTAAAAACGCGAAATCTCGCCAAGGCTACTTTGCTCGCACAATACCAAAACTATAACCCTAAACAAATTTAGCGATACCTTTCAGCTGAGAATAAAAGGAATGAAGTAAATTCTTTCTCGGTTAAACATTTTTCATTTTGTTCTACGATAATATATTCAAGAAAATATTTTGCATACTGTCCATTCCAACTAAATGCTGCTGTAAAATATGGTAAGTTTAATTAATTTAAGATTAAAAAAAAACCCATATTCTTACAAATTCATACAAAACAATAAAATTTTTTACCTTGTATAACGTTATCCAAGTTTGTTAATCCAGTATTTTCGCTTTTACCAATTATTAAGGAAATAATGAAAACTAACATTATTTTGAGAAGCTCGAGAATACTACTAAGGGACGAATTAATTTCTGTAGCTGAAAGCAAACTAAGACACATCGATTGCGTTAATAAATACTCAGAAAAAACTGCCTGTGTTTACGTCAACAGACACACGTGGAACGCAACGTGGCAATGTTTTAGTTTCATTTGCAGTTTTGTAAATCACCGCAAGGTAGCGTATTCGAGCGCTGGAGTTCCGAATAAGACGCGTATCCAGTGAAGCTTTGGTTTAACATGCAGGGAAGGGCTTTATTGTGACAAGGCTGAACTCGATCCGGTTACTTAACAGTTTTACTGGTAAGACTGTGTCATCTCAGAGGAATGAAGAAACGAAAATAATGAACGCTATCTACTTGAGTTTAGGGTTAATCCACTGGTGTTAGAGTTAAAATTTCAACTATCATAAAAAATTTTTGAAAAAAAAAATAGAACCGACTTCAAAATTGCTCTAAAAAGTGAAAAATAATTTTATTCTTTAAACACCTTCGATAATACTTTTAAACATAATTTTTGAAGTTGGCGCAAAAACGATCGATAAAATCATTCACAGCCATAACTCAACTACAAGTATAAATTTAACCAGGTCCAGTTTCTTCACTACCACATGCATTACGCATTGATGACAGCATATTTGAGTAACGATATAAATGTTTCGTTCCTAAATTTGGATGATTTTTTGATAAAAATATGAACGAAGCATGGTTACAATGGATTTTACTTTTTGTTTTTGCGCCAACTTCAAAAATTATGTTTAAAAGTATTATCGAAGGTGTTTAAAGAATAAAATTATTTTTCACTTTTTAGAGCAATTTTGAAGTCGGTTCTATTTTTTTTTTTTTCAAAATTTTTTTATTTCATTCTTTTTAGTGTCAATGTAGATATTTCAGTAAAAGTAAGAAGTTACCTAGTAAGAAGTGCGGCTCTATATCACTGTATTGCTTTAGAAAAGCCTTTATTCAAAATTATCATTACAATTACTATTAATGTTACAGTTATATGGCACCAAACTTTTATAACAATGAGTTTCATATTGTCGCGTAGATGAAGATAGCGAAGACAATGTGAAAGCCAAATGTACGAATACTCGTTAGTCTCAACTCGAGATCTTTATTCAGAACCACGAATGAACGTTACATCTCCTTATATACAACTTGAAAAAGTGCTGGAACTTTCCAGACTTGAAAAGATACAGAAATTAATAGAACATTCGAGAAAATACGGGAAACAGTAGAAACGAAATTTTAGTAAAATTCACTTTGTCCTAGTCGGGATTTGAATCCGGGTTGCTCGTGTGGGAGACGGGAATTCTACCACTGAGCCACCGTTATCCACGGATGAAAAGAGCGAGCTTCGCTACAATATGATTTTAATCATTTAATAGGGAAATTTACTGTTTTTTGCCAATAACTTTTTATCTAAAGAACAAATATGGTCAAACAAAGTAATGGGACCTAAGTTGAGCCATCCTCTATCCA
Organism: Uloborus diversus; assembly: GCF_026930045.1. Classification (NCBI taxonomy): domain Eukaryota; kingdom Metazoa; phylum Arthropoda; class Arachnida; order Araneae; family Uloboridae; genus Uloborus; species Uloborus diversus. Next base: position 61,912,155 of record NC_072734.1, on the reverse strand, counting down.
TTAAAAAAAGAATCATCAAAATCGGTTCACTAGGTGAGACGCTATGAGTGGACAAACAAAAAAAAAAAAAACATACATACGGTATGAACTGATAACCGCCTCCTTTTTGAAGTCGGTTAAAAATTCACCAAACAGGCAATTCGCAACTCCAACGAACTATTCGCAACGCTAACAAACTATAGGGGGCGCTGCAGCCACTGTCTAATGGCCGATGAAAAAACTAAAACAAACGCACGCTGTAACATATAAATTGCTTCTAAACTTAGGAAATGAAAGATATTTTTGTTCAGTTGTTTGATTTTTTGTTCTTTATTCATTTGAAAAGATTTTTCAAAGTCTTTTGGTTATTCTGACCCATGTAGAAAGAGATTAGGAATCAAAAAGTATTACGAAAGTAAAAAATTATGCAGAACACACAGTAAGTTGTTCTGAAGCAGCCATTTTCACGATGTTGAATACGGAATTCATAAATTTTTGGTTCGCTTCGAACGGCATTTTCATTTTGTACCGTTTTTCTATACATTAGTACATATTAAGTTCAGTTTCGTGACATTTCCGGCATTTGTTGACATTTTTGTCACATAGTGCACATACGTGACAGACTGTCAAGAGTAACGTTTAACACTAGATAATTTATTTCTATGATTATATGATTGGATATCAAAAGAAATCATGCATTTAATTCATTCGTCATTTAAATGATTTACCTGATATGCGAAATCTTGTCAAGATACATTATTCTTTCACACAATTTTTAAACCATAACCCTATAAACAGATTTTTCGCGAACTTTTATTTTTTATTGCTCAAATTCTTAACGTTCTTTCTGGATTTTTCAACCTGTTCTGCGATAAATATTTTCAAGAAAATTTATTTGCATACTGTGTATTTCAGTAGGATACTGTAGTAACAAAGGTTATTTGAATCATTTATGTGGAATTAGGTTAAGGAAAAGTGTCCAGTCAATGTTGTTAAGTTTTTTTTTCATCGAATTGAGAAACTGATATTTATTCAAATTCAGTCAGAACAAGATAAATAAAATGTGTACTCACAGTTTATATCAGATATTTTTGAAGTTACGCTGTTGCGGATGACGATTCGAAATGATGAATTACGCAAATAAAAAAAATACACATAACAAACTATTTGTTTTGCCCAAAATGAATACATGGAACGCAATGTTTTAGTTATGTCGGCAGTTTTGTAAATCTCCGCAAGGTAACGTATTCGAGCGCTGGAGTTGCGAATAGGGGGCAATGCAGTCACTGTCTAATGGCGGACGAGAAAACTAAAACAAACGCACGTGGTAACGAAGAAAATGCTAATAAGTCTAGTAAATTGTGTTCGTATGCATGATTTTTTCGCTTTATTCTTTTTAAATTAATTTTCAAAGTCTTGTGGATATTCTGGCCCACGTAGAAAGAAATGAGAATTCAAGAAGCATTACTAAACGTCAAACATTAATGCAAACTACGTAATTCGTAGTTCTAAGCAGCCATTTCCACGATGTTGAATTCGATATTTATCAATTCTTGATGAAACTGAATAATAATTGTGGCCTGACAAGAATAACAATTAATGCTAGAGTATTTAATATGACATTACAAATTATTATCAAAAGAAGATGATACTTCTTTGCCTTGCTTGGCTAGCGCTTATTGTTTTGCATTTGTAGCTGAGTTATTTCTCTCAAATTCCCGAATCGGTTAATTTAAAATTTTTCTGTTTCGATGTTTCTAATTTCTGAGTTACGATTTAATTATGTCATGTTATGCAAATCATCAACAAAATTCTCACGGAAATATGGTAGTAGTTTTCTTTTCAGTTGAATGACCATTATTTCTTTTAACTTATCGAATTCTGTAATCTTACTACCATTTTATTCCACTCATGATAAAAATTAAAAATGGTTTTACTAAAAACGCGAAATCTCGACAAGGTTACTTTGCTCGCACAATACTAAAACTATAACCCTAAACAAATTTGGCGAAACCTTTCAGCTGAGAATAAAAGGAATAAAGTAAATTCTTTCTCGGTTAAACATTTTTCATTTTGTTCTACGATAATATATTCAAGAAAATATTTTGCATACTGTCTATTCCAACTGAATGCTGCTGTAAACTATGGTTAGTTAAATTAATTTAAGATTTAAAAAAAACCCATATTCTTACAAATTCATACAAAACAATAAAAAAATTTACCTTGTATAACGTAATCCAAGTTTGTTAATCCAGAGTTTTCGCTTTAACCATTTCTCAATCAACTCACATTTTAGAAGGAAATAAGGAAAACTAACTTTATTCTGAGAAGTTCGAGAATACTACTAAGGGACGATACAATTTTTGTAGCTGAAAGCTACAGAAATCGAATTAAGACACATCGATTGCGTTAATAAATACTCAGAACAAACTGCCTGTGTTTACGTCAACAGACACACATGGAACGCAACGTGGCAAAGTTTTAGTTTTTCCGACAGTTTTGTAACTCACCGCAAGGTAGCGTATTCGAGCGCTGGAGTTGCGAATTGCTTCGTTCAAATGAAGAAGAGTTGAAACAATTTGACGGGTGGCTTTCTAGTTTTCAAATAAAATGGCATAAGTACAAATGAAATATATTACAAAGCTTTAATATTTCATTAAATTATCGCATGCATTTTCCAAGTAATTTCTAGTGCAGTTTTCGTTTTCAGTTTTTCTTTTATTGTGTCCTTTTTACTAATAGAAAATATATCACTTATTTTCAGGAGGACAGAGGTTCACCCATATTTGGAAACTTTGTATGTGATAACTTTCAGTTTAATGTTAATTTACAAACTGACAATAATTAATTTACGACTTAACATAAAATTTTTGTTAACTAATTTTAACTAATGACTCTATTAATTTCAATTATTTAATTAATTTTAGTTAATTATCATATTTTAATAATCAGTTTTAATTGGATTTATCTTATCTTGTGTAATTATCAGCTACTAATTCTGCTTAGCATGCCTCCTCTTTTGAAGTTCGTGCAACCTTGGACCCTCCCCCTTAACAAAGTTCTAGCTACGTGCCTGATCCACAGCATACAGTTGATACAATGTATAACAGCTGAATCCAAATCACACTATCAAATGTTGACAGGCAAATGCTATCAAACGAAACGATGAATAACGAAAGTTTTTTGTTATGTTCTCTTAAAACAACTTTTTGTTAGTTTCTTTCGTATAATTTTCCTCGGTGGAAAGTTTGTTTTGTTAGATGAATACTTCAAGCCCACATTATTACATTGCTCCAAAAATTTCCTGGCAGATCAAAATACAAGTTGGTGAAATAAATAAAAATATATTAGTATATTTTCATGGAACCAGTAGAATTAGAGTAGGGAGCCGTTTTTGCCGAAGATAATAGTATATTCTATGAAACTACTGAAAGAGCAGCAGAAAATCTCTGACGATAAAAAAAAAAGAAAGAAAGAAACGAGCTGATGTGTGCCTCACATGACTTCCTTTTATTCCAGTTTAATGTCATTTTCCCATTATTGGTAATTTTAATGTGATTCAATAGTTTACTCTCTAAATATCACCAACAGTAGCCAATTTAAAATCAGATTTATAAAAAAAAAGAAAAATCCGCCAAATTTGTCGCCAAGTCGGCGACAAAACTTGGCGACCAAAAGACTGGCGATATATTGCCAAGTGTCCGCCAAATTGTAACACCACTTAAGTTTACATCGAAATTAACACTGATTTCCTTCCAAAAAAGGGCAAAAGACCCCCTTATAAACACCCGAATGCAACCAAAAGGGAGGTGCACAACTAGACTCCACTAGGAGTCTACGTACCAAATTTCAACTTTCTTCGTCAAATTTCAACTTCTTTTCAACCGTTCTTGAGTTATGTGACATACATACACACATACGAACAAACTCACATACATACATACTTACATACAGACGTCACGAGAAAACTCGTTGTAACTAATTCGGGAATCGTCAAAATGGATATTTTGCGTGTCTATACGTTCTTAGGCACTTATCCACGTGTGGTCGAGTCGGAAAAAAAAAAAAAAAACTCAACATTCATTCGGGGGTGAGCAAACTTGGAATTAAGGTCGATTTTTGAGTGAAAATATTTTCGCGAATACAATAATTCCTTTTTCGTAAAAGGAATTAAAAATTAATTTTAAAAAAAAACTTTGATTATGTTAAGAAAAGAATAGACATTTTATAAAACTTTGGAAGTCTAGTCAAATGGATTCGGATATTTGATGGTTTGATTTGGAATGAAATCTCATCAATTATAAGATAGCCAAACTTGGCATCACCACCGATGTAAAAAAGGCCTTTTTGCTGCTGCTACCTGTAGAATTGATCTTAATGGATTCCAATTGGTTGGCAACCAGCCAAAATAAAAATCTCTCCTCTACTAAAATTTTAGTTTCGGACAATAGATAATTAAATTTACAGCTTTCATCGAGCTAACTATTGATCCAGATATTTACAGTTCATAAATTCAAGCTAATTGAATGGATTATTTCAGAAAGGGCTTAAGTCCCATTTTTTGCGTTATTGAGTTAGATGTGGTTTCACCATATTTTTATGTAAATAGGAGGAAATGAATCTTTGTACAACGAAGCACTTTATTCATGAGCCACAATTTTCATTTAGTGCAAAAGGTCATAGGTCCCGGACTTACTCTGTTTCTGTTCTCAATGCGAATAAAAGAATAGTAAGACGCAATGTGAATATGGCATGGTCATAGAAGAAATAGAATTTTTGGCGTAATGATCTAAAAGCAAATAAATACTTTTACTCTAGCATTATTATGGTGGAGGCAGATTCGATATTTAGCGGCTTCATGGGGAAATTGCCCCTTCCCCCGACTTTGAAAAGTTAATTGTTTTTCATATAAGAGAGAGTTTGTTTGTTTTTTTTTTCCGATTTTGAAAAAACGATTCTTTGGGGATGACAAATGTTAACAATTCTCAACACTCATAATGTTTAAATATTAGATAGAGCACCAAAAGACGGTTTCAGACTAGCTATTTTACAGACGGTTTTCAAGAGCATACTTTCGTCTTGTCAGCTGAACTACATTTGTCAATCTTTACTAATAATAAAGCTGAAAGTATGTACATCTGGATCCCTGGATATCTAGATCTCTGGATGCCTGTTACGCTCCTAGCGCCTAGAAGTGAGCCTTTTCGTGAAATTTGGCAAAAAATCAGTTCATTGCATGGGTTTGAGCACCTGGAAGCGATTTTTCGGAAATTCGATTTTGTTCTTTTCTATTCTAATTTTAAGAACATTTAATTGAACAAATTATCATAACGTGAACAAGTAAATTATCATATTTTTCATCATCCATTATTACAGGCGAACCAAATAAACTTTTAATTTTCTACTACGGGCAAAGCAGTGCGGTTACCGCTAGTATTGAATAAAAAGGGAAAACTTTCATAATGTAGGAGGAAATAACCAATATCAAGATGATTATATATTCAGTGCAATTTTGAACATAATCATACTAATATGGCATTGTACTTGGTCTACAAAACTAGACAAGATAACGATAGAAAAAAAAAACATTTTCTTGGAGGATACACAGTGGACTCTCTCTATCTGAACACTCCTTAATGCGAACACCCCGATATTCTGAACACATTTTGATGGTCCCAGCGAAACTCCATAGACTTAGCATAGGCTGACCTCTCTGTACTCTGAACACCCTATAATATGAACACTGAAGTGGTTCAAATATACGTACATGTAAAAAAAAAAAAAAAGTTTCTCTTAGATAAACGGGACACCCCTCAATATTTTTAGACTTGTGGACAGTAATATACTGGAAGAATAATACTGGCTTTAGCTTCCTATTTCAACTGAAAAGGGTACTCAACCTCCTCCCCCAAACTTCATACCTATGGAGAAGGGAATTAAAAAAACATTAAACTGAAAAAACAATGCATTATACTATAATATACACTAGTAATATGCATCTATATTGCATTAAAATAATTATTTACAAAAAAAAAAAAAAAAAAAACAGCTAGGGGAATGAAATATTTCTAAACTTGTAGCATTTTCTATACTATGGCTTGTGTTAAATTAGGGGGTCATTGAGCACAATATTTGAGTAAGAAGCTAAAACTTTTACACCATAATACTATTAGTAAGTCTAAAAAAATAGGGGGTGTCCTGGACTTTAGCTCGAAAAAAAAATTTTGTGAACCACCCTAATGAATACCCGGTATTATGAACGCTATTTTTAACTCCCTTCAATTTTTACCTCTCTATATACTGAACTTGTTCAAAATCGGTACTCGGGAATTCCTATAAACCAAATTGGAAAAATTGAAATACCTTCACAGTTTTATCACAATGATTGAAGAGCGTTAAGGAGATGAAGAGAGGAAGACGAAAAAGTATTTTCTTGTACACTGCAGCATTACAAAAAATCAATCAGCTGAGCAATGTGAGCATGAAATTTCTGCCACTGAATTTTAAGAATCCATAACCATTGCATCAAGTAGTATTCAAGATCCTTAAAGCAAGATTATCTTCAAGCAATATGCGACGGGAAACCTTTTTGCTCAAACAATTGGATGATAATACGTACCTAGCACAAGAATACACATTACAAAAGCAGATTAAAATACTCTTTTTTTTTACAGATATTGTACGAATAATTGTATTGTTATGTTTTGTAGTTGAATGTTACGGCTAAAACTTTTTAACCGACTTCAAAAAGGAGGCGGTTATCAGTTCATACCGTATGTATGTTTTTTTTTTTTGTTTGTCCACTCATAGCGTCTCACCTAGTGAACCGATTTTGATGATTCTTTTTTTAATGGATAGGGGATGGCTCAACTTAGGTCCCATTACTTTGTTTGACCATATTTGTTCTTTAGAAAAAAAGTTATGGGCAAAAAACAGTAAATTTTATGCAATTTCCAATGATATTGTAGCGAAGTTCGCACTTTTCTTCCGTGGATAACGGTGGCTCAGTGGTAGAATTCTCGCCTCCCACACGAGCAACCCAGGTTCAAATCCCGACTAGGACAACGTGAGTTTTACTAAAATTTCGTTTCTACTGTTTTCCCGTATTTTCTCGAATGTTCTATTAATTTCTGTATCTTTCCAAGTCTGGAAAGTTCCAGCACTTTCTCAAGTTGTATATTAGGAGATGTAACGTTCATTCGTGGTTCTGAATAAAGATCTCGAGTTGAGACTAACGAGTATTCGCTTCATTTGGCTTTCACATTGTCTTCGCTATCATCATCTACGCGACAATAGGAAACTCATTGTTATAAAAGCTTGGTGCATAATTACAGTAACATTAATAGTAATTGTAATGATAATTTTGAATAAAGGCTTTTCTAAAGCAATACAGTGATATAGAGCCGAACTTCTTACTAGGTAACTTCTTACTTTTACTGAAATATCAACATTTACACTAAAAAGAATAAAATAAAAAAATTTTGAAAAAAAAATAGAACCGACTTCAAAATTGCTCTAAAAAGTGAAAAATAATTTTATTCTTTAAACACCATCGATAATACTTTTAAACATAATTTTTGAAGTTGGCGCAAAAACAAAAAGTAAAATCCATTGTAAGCATGCTTCGTTCATATTTTTATCAAAAAATCATCCAAAGTTAGGAACGAAACATTTATATCGTAACTCAAATATGCATGTGCTAGTGAAGAAACTGGACCTGGTTAAATTTATACTTGTAGTTGAGTTATGGCTGTGAATGATTTTATCGATCGTTTTTGCGCCAACTTCAAAAATTATGTTTAAAAGTATTATCGATGGTGTTTAAAAGTATTATCGATGGTGTTTAAAGAATAAAATTATTTTTCACTTTTTAGAGCAATTTTGAAGTCGGTTCTATTTTTTTTTTCAAAATTTTTTTTTAATTAAAAAAAGAAAGAAATGCAGGAGTTTCAGTCCTGCTGAGTTAAGTTGGACATTACACTTGCTGCCAATACAAAATTCAGCACTTCTATCTTAAAATTTGATACTGCTTGCTTGGCAAAGTTCTGAACATGATCCATCAACGCCATAGAATACATATGCACGCATTTCCATCTTCCCTATATAATGAACACCCCCAAAATCTGAACACTATTATTCGGTCCCATGAGTGTTGAGAACAAAGAGTTTTGGATGAACATGATGAGAGTATTGGATGAACATGATGAGAGTATTGGACGAATGAGAACTCGTGTTCACTGTATTGGATGAACATGAATAGTTTTATACACATGTAAAACTTAAGTTTTTCTCTCTGTTAGTTAGTTTTTACTTTTTATTAATTTTTTTACACCAGAATTTATTATTTAACAAAAGCAAGACGAGAGAAAGTGGAAAATACAAGAAGTAATTTCTTAAGGTTATGCATTCGGACTTCACTAATTATTTTTGTCACTTAGTTATAATATTTTTAGGGAAAATAAACCAGTTTAAAATAAATCTGTGTGACTTATTTTACATTTTCTTCACTCTAAATTGGACTTCAAGTTATTAATAACAAAAGAAGCATAAGTCCAAATTTTGTAAAAAAGAAATTAATTTCAGTAACGAACTGAAACGCAATTTAAGGTGAGGTAATTATCCTACTCATGGCTGGATTATTCTTAAAATTCTTGTAGAATTGAGTTCATTTACGAATGAAACGAACACTTTTTATTGAATACTGAACAGTTTCGTTAGTGGGAATTTTGTTCTTTCCGAAATAATGGATTCATTACAATAGCTTGTTTATTCTATTCGTAACAGAGTCCAAAATGTATAGCCAGACAGTGTTGGGAAAATGAACAGCGGTTCCCCAAAAATCGAAAGTTTTAATTAGCATATTGGGAACTGGGGACAAAGTTACACGAGCGGTGATTCAACCCTTATCATCGAAAATCTCTCGGACACAGACCGAAGACATTATATCGTCTTTGATTTTATTTCTATGTTTATTTTGGTGATGTCAGATCTTTCTCTAACGAATGAGAGCTCGTGTTCTCGTTGCATTCAATGTTTGACCTCTTGTAGCTAGCTAACGGCGCAAAACAAGAGCAACAGCAGATGGTTTATTCATCAGATATTGGAGAAAGTCTTCCGCTCTCCGTTATCGATGCAGATCTCTTTCTCCGCTGTGCTGCAGAAGTGATATATGCGGCTCTAACCACTTGGAGCTTCTGCCAGATCTTGTTGGGGTGGAGAAACTTGTAGTAAGCGCCCAACAACAGAAGTCCGGCCAAGAGACTGACCATCACGACGGAGAGCAGGGGAATCCGGAACCAAAGATCCGGATCAGCTTTAATGAACCATAGAGTAGACAAGGTTATGTTTTCAATCCAGATGATGAAGTAATAAAATGTGTACTTCCACCTAAGGACGAAAATAATAAAGTAAAAGTAATGCATGAAACTGGATAAGCGTTTAATTTGAATTAAAATGAAATAGGCACAATATTTGAAACACTATCGTGAGAGAGAGCGCAATCATTAAGCGAGGTGAGTCACAGGAAAGGGGGAAATCGGGGTTATCAGAACTGCAAGAACTGATCTTGTAATTTAATCTCTTGACATTAAAATCCATTTACAATTTGGATAAGTGTACTGAGAGATAAGTTCAACCTCTTGACATGCATTGACTTCTAGGAAACGTCATTCATCTTTTCTGCCATTGTAAAGTTTAATGTCTCTAAAACATCATTCATTTCAAGTTCCATTGCAGACTGACGTTTTCTAGAAGCCATTCATATACTGTTATAGACTTCGACGTCTCTAAAAGGTTATTCATTACAAGTTCCAACGTAGACTAACGTTTCTGAGACGTTATTCACGTTGCATTGTCGACATTGTCTTCTTCAAAAGGTCAATTGTTCCATTGAAGACCAACGTTTCAGCAACACCATTTATTTCATATTCTATTGCAGACTTTGCTGTCTCCAAGACATCATTCATTTCAAATGTCATCATAGGATGACGTTTCCGAGACGTCATTCATTTCCTATACCATTACAGTCTTTTTTGACTTTTACGAGACGTATTTTTTTAAGTGTAGGGTTACTGGTACACATGTAAAGAAATGCAAACATGAAGTCGCAAGTCTTTCGGAGGAATGCATTGAATCATATCTCAGCTCATTCGATAAAGCATACTATTGTGATATTGATGATACAACCAGAATTTTTCTCTTGTGGAGGGGAAGTATTTGGTTTAAAGAAGGCATTTGGTTTTGGAAGTTTGAAAGAAGTTTTAGAAGAAGCAGTACCTGCAGAAATAAGTTTTCGGGATATTTGTAGAAACGCGTTTTGAATTTAATACTAACAATAGGGAAAAGTCGAAATTAGACGCTTTTTTTTCAGCGGAAACCAAATAAGCAGGCTTGTACATAAATCTTAAGTACAATAAATAATAAAAATGCAAAAAAAGGAATGAAAAATTTGCAGTTACTGTTTTTTCCTGCACACTGCAGAATATATTATTAACATGCTAGGAATAGCAATATGGCTTAAAACTCAAGGATTCCAGTGTTATTGAACTACGAAAACATGACAACAAAACATAATGCAACATAATAACGAAACATAAGGGGCACCACTCCTTTGGTTGCGACCCTGGTACATGATTCAGTTCATGTGACAGAAATAATCATCCCTAAAAGAAAAACCTTGAAGCCCGAGGGCCGAAACCGATTGACTTGTTTATTCCACGTGGCAATATGTACTTAATTCAAAGGTGCTTCAGAAGCAGTCCTCTTGCCAAAAATTCTGATAGTGATGAAGGTCATTACGGGCAAGATGTGACAAATAGAATACCGAAACCAAAAGACAATTGTTTGAATCTTAAAAAGTTGAGATCGATAAGTTCTTACATGTAGAAAGGAGAATCAAGTCTTATCTGTTGCCTGGTTATATCGTATGACTGGAAGCATAGTGAAAACACCTGATTATGAGTCAACTATTCAACAAAGAGCAACAGATATGCACAATATTCTCAAAAGCAGTAGGAATCGCCCTCTCGAATACAAGTGCATGAGATGCATGTTGTTAGCTCCTTATTTTCTGACAGGATTTCTCAATGTGTCAGTTCTCTTGTTTTCCTTTTTTTTTTTAGTTCCTAATAGGACTGCGTGAGAGGAAAACCCTTTTTCATACCTAGTACGATCAGGGCTGTATCCAGAGGGGAGGCTCGACGTGCCGCCCCCTCCCCGAAACCCGAAATGTTTTGTACCATAAAACAGAAGAAAGTTTTTTTTCTTCTTCTTCTTTTTTTAACCGACTTCAAAAAGGAGGCGGTTATCAGTTCATACCGTATGTATGTTTTTTTTTTTTTGTTTGTCCACTCATAGCGTCCCACCTAGTGAACCGATTTTGATGATTCTTTTTTTAATGGATAGAGGATGGCTCAACTTAGGTCCCATTACTTTGTTTGACCATATTTGTTCTTTAGAAAAAAAGTTATGGGCAAAAAACAGTAAATTTCCCTATTAAATGATTAAAATGATATTGTAGCGAAGTTCGCACTTTTCATCCGTGGATAACGGTGGCTCAGGGGTAGAATTCTCGTCTCCCACACGAGCTACCCGGGTTCAAATCCCGACTAGGACAAAGTGAATTTTACTAAAATTTCGTTTCTACTGTTTCCCGTATTTTCTCGAATGTTCTATTAATTTCTGTATCTTTTCAAGTCTGGAAAGTTCCAGCACTTTTTCAAGTTGTATATAAGGAGATGTAACGTTCATTCGTGGTTCTGAATAAAGATCTCGAGTTGAGACTAACGAGTATTCGCTTCATTTGGCTTTCACATTGTCTTCGCTATCTTCATCTACGCGACAATATGAAACTCATTGTTATAAAAGTTTGGTGCCATATAACTGTAACATTAATAGTAATTGTAATGATAATTTTGAATAAAGGCTTTTCTAAAGCAATACAGTGATATAGAGCCGCACTTCTTATTAGGTAACTTCTTACTTTTACTGAAATATCTACATTTACACTAAAAAGAATGAAATAAAAAAATTTTGAAAAAAAAAATAGAACCAACTTCAAAATTGCTCTAAAAAGTGAAAAATAATTTTATTCTTTAAACACCATCGATAATACTTTTAAACATAATTTTTGAAGTTGGCGCAAAAACAAAAAGTAAAATCCTTTGTAACCATGCTTCGTTCATATTTTTATCAAAAAATCATCCAAACTTAGGAACGGAACATTTATATCGTTACTCAAATATGCTGTCATCAATGCGTAATGCATGTGGTAGTGAAGAAACTCGACGTGGTTAAATTTATACTTGTAGTTGAGTTATGGCTGTGAATGATTTTATCGATCGTTTTTGCGCCAACTTCAAAAATTATGTTTAAAAGTATTATCGATGGTGTTTAAAGAATAAAATTATTTTTCACTTTTTAGAGCAATTTTGAAGTTGGTTCTATTTTTTTTTTTTTCAAAATTTTTTTTATTTCTAATGTCAGAAAAGGAAAGTCACAAAAGTTATCCGTTTTTTAATTTTGTAACTATTAAACGAGTGAAAATTTGATGAAATACAGAAAAAATCAATTCTAGTTCTCATTAGCTACAAAGCATACTTGAAATTTAGGCCCTTAATTAGGACTTCCTGCTCTCTTTCCCAATTCAATTCAGGGCCAATACAGGCCCCTCTGTCAGTTGGGTAAACCTGCCCTCCTCCTTAGGCGATCACAGAAATTTTGGTTCCCGTCACAAATTACTTTTTGTGACGGGAACAAAAATTTCTTTTTTGAGCCCCCTTCCAAATTGTTTAGCCCTATTTTCACCCTTAGTTAAACCTTATTAAAACTCTTATAAAACTAACATTGCACTGATTTCGAGCAAGGGATTCTCCAAGAGCAGGATTCCTAGTTTCCGATTAGGCTAGTATCTGGTTACCAAGATTTGCCAAATTCAGCTCCTTGATACATCCTTTGTAAAAAATGCAAAAATCATGATTCTCACGTTTTTGTCGCATATTTTTCAAGATAAATTTTTGCGACTGATATGTTCCTTGCCTTGACATTTATTTACTACCGAATTCTGTATTTTGGAAGTTCTTTTGTTATTGCTTATTTTTAACTTACTTCTACTGCATACTGTTGATATCTTAAGTATGAGAAAAAAAATATTACATACTCTACTCTATTTAATTTTCTGCGCTACTTGTGAATGAAAAAAAAATCGTTTACTTTGAGAAATATTTCGTTATACATTTATTTTTAACTTGAAATGGGTGTGTCTTACAAAGTTATAATCATTTTGTAAGACTGTGCAAACAACTTCCGTTAAGTTCAAGTAAAGTGCTTTAAATAATTTCAACTGTTCTAGAGTCTTTGAAAATTATTTTAGTTTTTGAAATTCCTTAAAAAGTTCTTCAAGTTTGTCTCTTATCAAGAAAATCAAGTATGAATTGTTCAAATGGCCAGAATATTACTATTTCGTTTTTATTTTCTGAATCTCTACACCATTGCTTTTAAACCATTTTATACAATTTTTATACTGTAGAGCATTTGATAAAAAAAAGGGGGGGGGGGGATGCTGGAGAAGTGATCAAAAACAAACTACACTAAATGCCGATATGAGCAAATGACGATGTGCTTGATTTGCAAAAGAATGCATAACTTTTAAAAGACTTTGTTTGCCTGTTTTCTTCATTTGTAGTCTCAATTACCGTATATAAGGCCTCAAAATACAGATTTTTATATCTATTTTTCAAAAAATTTCCCGGGGGAGAAACCCCCAGACCCCCTGAAATTATGGATGTTCTACATCCGACTTAAAGGGACACTCTCCTGTTATCCTTCCCATTACAAGGTGAGTAAAAAATTACTTTTAAATTAAAAAAAAAACCGCCTTCAAAAAATACCCAGTAACTAAAAAGCAAAAAATAACTGATTACACTTACATTCTATATTTCCTACCCAAAGATAGAAATGAAATTTTTTTTACAATTCCAGTACAAAAATCAACTAAACTAAACACCGAATTATAAAATAAACACTGATTTAAATTACTATACGATGAATTATTTTAAATACCTAACTAATTATATACGATCTCTTAATTTTTGATAACCTTTTGAAGTCGCAGCCTTTTATAAACAATTACATAACGTAACTGACAATCCACCGAATCCTGAATTAAACACTAATTTAACTATACGCGAAATTAGTCTTTAAAACTAAACCTACTCAGTTACGTTAGGTAGTAGTTTATAGGTGGCCCCCGACTTCAAAAGGTTATTAAAAATTAAGAGATCGTATATAATTCGTTAGGTATTTAAAATAATTCATCGTATAGGGTCTGGTGGGGGAAAGTGGTCAATGGGGTAAAGTGGTCATAATTCAAATAAATGGCTATACCTTAGAAATAAATGTTCGAATGAATGTGAAAATTTTATTTTAGAGTAGTGAAGTTAGAAACTACATTTTGAATACAAAATTTTACAACTGGCAAAATTTTATTTGGTAAAAAAAAAATATTTTGTGTGATTATGAATTTTTTAAAAAGATAAACACCTTTTTTAACTTCCTTGGGAAATTTTGTTTGTTAGAATTATGAACAGATTGACTGCGCAGGAAGCTTCCTACATGTCTCAAGAACTCATACTCATTAGCAGTTAGCTGAATCTATTTTGAATAATTTTTTAGAACAATTTTAGTAAGATGGGGTAAAGTGGTCATAATATTAGGCTTAACAAATATTGTTCTTTTAAAATCACTTAATCTTTAAGTATAAGGCAGATATAAATTAAATATTAATTTCACTTAATATGTATTGTTTTTACCGTAAACAAGGTTAAATATATGAGTATATGCGCATGCATACGCATATACTCGTGTAGGCACGTATATATACGTATTCACATAAATGCACCAATAAACACGTATTTGGGAATCTCGTAATATTTTTTTTCTATTCAGATATACATTCGACTTTACACGTATATACCCGCTTATACTCAAACATATACGAACACTTATATACTCAGGTAGACACGACGTATATACGCGTACGTACTCGAGCTGACACTTACATACTAGCATATGATATACATGTATGAAGTGTGAGTTTAAACTCTTGGGCAAAATTTTAAAAGGTGTTAGAGAAGAGGATAAGAAGCAAGAATCATAAGAAACATATGGCCACAAATTCAACGCTGACGCGCTACATGCACGCAAAGACAGAAACTAATGAATGCAAAACAGGTCACAAATTTATTACAAAAAAGACAATTTTACACAACGACTTAAGAAAGTTTTAAAGTGATTGATGAAACTTGCGGCCAGCATCTGTAATACATGCGTCGGCAATCACTCTGTTGCAATTACGAGACTGTTGAAAAACTTTCACCAGCCGCTGCGCCTTTGTTGCGATGCGTGTATTAGAGCTACTACCGGCCTTACTTTTTAACAACTGTCTAAATATTTCTTAAGAACTAAAATGTTGGGTAAAATCATGTTTGTGTAACAAATTTGTGACCTGTTTTCATTCCATCGATTTCTGGCTTTGTGTGCATGTAGCGCGTCAACGACCATAAGTTCCTTATGATTCTTTGCTTCTTATCCTCCCCTTTCACACCACTTAGATTTTGCCCATGATCTTGGATTCACTATGTAAGCATACATGTATATTAGCGGATATACTCGTAGATATACGTGGATACATGTACTGGTGTTTACACGTAAATGTACGTTATACGTCTAACAAGTATAGAATCGTGTTTACACGTAAGCTTACGTATTTACTCTTGCTTCCACATATATATACGTGAGTAGACACGTACCAAACACGTACTGGATATATCCACGAATTAACTCGTGTATACCCGTATATGTATGTAAGTACACTACTGGCCGTTAAAATTGCTACACCAAGAAAGAATAGTCTGAATGAAACAAAATTTTGCACACGTGATAGCAACATTGACACTAGAAAACGATTACAAAATGAAAGCAAAATGATAATTTATTACTGGAAAAATCTCACATGAATGGAGGTTTAAGTACACTGTTGCGCCACCTCTAGTTGGAATTTAAGAACCGATACGGTCGAGCATCGAGATACAGCAGTTTCGTACGATGTCTTACGTCTTCTCGTACCACAGTTCCTGTAAACGCGCCACTAATTTGATCAAACTTACAGGCTGTCCAATTTACCGTTTCAAGTGATCCCAGATATGCTCACTTTGTGACAAGTCACAAATCGCAGACCAGAGAAAGTGATAATGCGGAAGAGGAAATCCCTTTACACCCTTGCTGTGTTTGACCGAGCATTGTCATGTTAAAAAATGGTTCCTGGGAGCCCTGTCGTGAGTGCTAACACGTATGAGTTAGATCGAATGAGTGGCACGTTTACAGCAACTGTGGTACGAGATGACGCAGGATATCGTAGGAGACTGTTATGTCTCAATGCCCGATTGTTTCGCTTCAAGTACATCATACATTCACGCTAGAGGTGGTTTAACAGGGTACTTAAACCTCCATTTATTCGAGATTTTTCCAACCATAAATGATCAATTCGCTTTAATTTTGTAATCACTTTCTAATGTCAATTTTATTATCACGTGTGTAAAATTTAGCTTCATTCTGGTAATTTCTTCTTGGTGTAGCAATTTTAATGGCCAGTAGTGTATCTATGTACCCTTATATCTGCGTATATGCGTCGACTATACACGTACATACTCAGAAACTCAGGTATGCACGTATATGCTCGAGACACATGAGCAAACAAGCAAATGATGTTCGTTTTGCGCGTATATACTCGCATATACACGTGACTCGTATATACTCGTGTAGACACGTATACACTCCTTTAGGCAATCACGTATACATGCTTATATGCTCGTGTATACACGAATATACTTGAGTAGGCACATGCATGCATGTATCTGATGTATACATGTATTTATTCATATATGAACATGTTTACTCTTGTTTACACGACACGTATATACTCGTGCATACCCGCCTATACTCGTACATATACTTGTAACTATAAAAATAACCGAAATATACAAATAATAGGGTTATTTGTAACAGTTTTGCAGCTGTTTTTAACTATGACCACTTTACCCCATGCTATGACCACTTTCCCCCACCCCATGGGGTAAAGTGGTCATAAATACAAAGGGAAATGAAAATGTTATAAAACTACTTAAATCAATATTTTTTCCCCTGAAATTCAATGTACGTGTTCTTTAATAATGCAATGTAAAATAATAACAAAAAAAGTTGAAGTATTTAAAGAATTTATTGTATTTATTATCCACATAAGTTGAAAACCTACGATTTTATGACCACTTTACCCCACCAGACCCTAGTAATTTAAATCAGTGTTTATTTTATAATTCAGTGTTTAGTTTAGTTGATTTTTGTACTGGAATTGTAAAATAAATTTCATTTCTATGTTTGGGTAGGAAATAGAATGTAAGTGTAATCAGTTATTTTTTGCTTCTTAATTCCTGGGTATTTTTTCAAGGCGTTTTTTTTTATATTTTATTTAAAAGTAATTTATTTTTTGCTAACACGGCGAGCATCTCGGAGACTTCCGACGACTGTGAAGAAAGGCTTTTTCAAATGCGTAACTAATGTGCAAAAAAAAATTGTCTTCATCATTTGTTCAACTTCATCAAAGTTTGCTTTACGAAAGCAAATACACGAGTCATTAAAAAAAAAAAAAACGAAATCGCTTTAAGTTTAAATTTGTAAAATTGTAAATTTCAGAATTGTAATATTGTAAATTATAATTTATGTTTCGCAATTAGTGTCATGTAACTCGAGATAAAAGTCGCATGTTTCTTCACATGGCCCCACTATAGATGAAGATTAAAAATTCCGCTACAATGAATTTTATGTTTGCTTCAGAGAATCCTTAATTCAAAATTTTCATTATCATTACTCTTAATAATATATATTTTTAGTACTTTCTTTAACTATAGGTAAAGAAAGTATAAACCTTTGTTTCATGGTCTTTCTTTATCAATGGGTTTTATATTTAATCGTTTGTGAAGGAAATTGCATGAAATTTATTGTTTTACTCTTAACTTTTCTCTAAAGAACAAATAGGGTAAATCAAAGATTTGGAACCTAAATTAGACCACCCCTAAACAAAACCACCACCACTAAACAAAACAAAAAAAGCATAAAAACCGGTTCACTAAGTGAGACACAATATACAAAGTTAATAAAGTACAAATCGATTTAAATGTAAATATGATATTTGAAGAGTTCCCTCAATTTCATCAAACCTGAATTTGATTAACATTAGACCGCCGAAGAACTATGCTGTTTCAAACAAAAAAAGACTTTTCCGGTGACTGTATCGGTACAGGCAGGGGCGTGCACAGAAATTTGGGAGCCCATCACAAATGACTTTTCCGGACCCCTCTCCATATTGTTTACCCCTATATTTCACCGTTAGTTACAAAAATATTGGGCCCCCTCCAGGCTCGGGTCCGGGCCAACAGGTGTCCCTCCCCCGTCCCTGTGCACGCCCCTGGGTACAGGTGTCTTCGAGTATTTATGGAACATTGTACAAAGGAAAAACAAATTCGACGAGTTCAGGACCTCCTCCTTTTTTTGAAGCCTGCTAATTAATATAACCCTAATTTCAAATTGAACTGGTGGCATCGTGAAATAGTAAATCTGGAATATTGGTCAAACTTCAGAAATCATACACAGTGATAATGTATATTATTAAAGAATATAAATTAAATCGTGGGGGAGGGGTGTTCTGTATTCAATTCCCCCTCATTAGAACACTAAATATATTTAAAAATTGGAATATTAAATAAAGAACTTTATATTTTAGTGCCTAAATAAAGTTATTTATTAATAAATAAAATATTAAGGTAACTGATTCAACTATTAAAGTAGCAAAATATATTTAATTTACTGCTTTGCTACGCAGTAATAAATACATTAGTAACACCTATAATAGAAAAATTACCATGCTGCGCAGCGTTGAGAAAATTAATCATCCATGTGCCGCGAGACTTAAATATCGTTCAAGAGAAAGCCAAAACCTTAGGTGTGAAAATACACCGATCACAGCAACACCACGTGACCATGACGTATGAAATTTAAAGTTTCTTGGATTTCTCTGGGACACCTTATCAGATCCAGACCAATTACAATGGGACCATCTGGGAAGTATACCCTTCCAAACAAAAACAAAAAAAAATCAAATCAAATCGGTCCAGTAGTGTTGGAATAATTCGAAAACACACATAAAAAGTCGAAATCATAACCTCCTTTTTTGAAGTCGGTTAAATATAATAAGAAATTAAAATAAAAATAACAACATTCCAACAGTAGACATCATTAAAAATCTAGACAAGAAAACATCTTCTATGTTAAATATTTTTATGCGTGTATGTGTGTCTATATGTATGTGTGTGTTAGGGCAATGTGCGACTCCGGGCCCCTCCCGAAAAAAATTTCTGGATACGGCCTTGAGGACGATCCCCCGATATAGCATCCATTCGTTCATGTAGCCCCACTGTCGGTGGTGCCGTATCGTGGTAATGGAAACACTGTCGGAGGTGCCATTACCACGATAAACTTGGCGTCCAATTTTCCCATTAGATGGAGACACCCAGACACCTGGACATTCTTTGTTGTGAAACTGCACCAGGAATTCAATTTTGCCAAGAGCACTCCAATCCAATCGAGGGCTCGAGGGATCTTTCACATGCCCCATAATCATACGACATAGACGCTGTCTATGTTCTGCCTCTTGAAAATTTGCGTAAGAGACCAGCGTCTAACCACTGCACCGCTGTCTTTCGTTTGTTTTTTGTCGTATCGCTTTTAAGTTCAGAGAGATTTTTTCAAGTCATACCCTTCAATTAATGGATGTCATTGCAAGTTGATTGGCTGTTGCCTAATTAAAAGTTAAACAAGATTTTAAAACTTTCAAAAAAATAGGTTGATATGAGATAACAAGTGCTTTTTGGTTGTTTAAGAATAAATGTCTGTACAAATTTCCTTAACATTTTTTTTTTAATTTGCATGTTCACACCGTTCCTTTAAATGTTGTGAGTCAGAAATTTTGTTATTAAAACTATTTTAAAAGTATTTGGAAAGACTAATGCTAGATTTAACACCTAAAAAAATAATGAACCTAATAGCAGAAATAATATTAAGATGAATTTCGTGGATCAGAAAACACATAAAACATAAACACATGGTTTTTTTTTCTTTTTTTTTCTCCTAGATAACATTGGAAACACGGAACAGGAAAGATAACACCAGAATTAAGAGGGAAAATTAAAAATCCTTTTAAAAGCCTTTCTTATATGCTGAAATGAATTACAAGTACTAATTTATTTGAAAACAAATAAAAAACGGTAACATAAAAATTTGAAATGCTTGAGTTTTCCTGCCTTGTCGGACAACAATGAAATCATTATTAATTGCTTCAACAAAGAGGCTTAGAATTGTATTGAAGATCAGTTTTAAAAGGTGACAATTCGAGCTCTAAATAACTTGAAAGTTCCAAACTAATTTCATCATACGCACAAAAATTTGCTCTTTCGATTGGTATTAATATTTGAAGTGTACAAGTATATTTTAAGTACCAAAACTGCGGAATTTTGACAATGTTAATGTTAATTATCAGACAATTGATTTTGCTTTTACACTTACCTCGTGGGTTCGTCCTTGACATTCACGAAACAGAAGATGTAAATGACACCGACCACAAAGTTGAAGACGAGTTCCTCGAGCAGCCTCGGACGTCCCGTGGCCGTCGCACAGACGTCCGTGCTTTGGACGACCAACCAGAAGCTCATGAGGAGCCAGTGGCAAGCAACAACGACCAGCATCCAGCTGCGGTATTCACTGGCGAAGGCTGCCAGTGCCAGCACTCTGGAGGCTATGACGCAGCAGTGGCTGAGGAATTGAACTAATGCTCCAAGACGGGTCATGTTGTGTTTCAAGGGTGTGGATCGGCGCAGGGCACGGTGGTAAGAGCACTGAGACAGGGACAACTCAACCAGGGAAGACACTAAACTCACTGCCTGGGCACGTGCTAAGAAAAGATTTTCGATTGGTATTACAAAGACTTGTTAATTAAACCTATGAAATCATGTTTTTGAAAGTAGCATAACAAATAAAAATAATTATCGGTTCACGACAGAGGCGAAACTTTCTCTATAGCTTTTTCGGCCTATGCACATTACATATTGCTGCCAATGCCCAATCGCATTGTCGGAAAGAAATTTCGAAGGGGGTTACTTTTTGTCTTTTGTACAGTCAAAATGAAAATTTTCTGAGTTTCAGGGCGGAGAATATTTTTAAATACACTCCCACTCACGTCCCTCGATACTCCCAGGGATGTGGCGTTGAAGATTTAGGAATTAAATAATTTAGCTATGTTCTATCGCTGATGCCAAGCCAATCAAAGAAGTCTTCGAAAAACATTACTGGCGCTGTATAATTATTACCATGCCTTCATGTTGCGTATCGATTGCTTATTGGCAGTCATTTTTTTCTAGCCTTAAAAATCGTGTTCACTTTACTCTGTTTCAAAAGATCCCTTGATTTCCCATCCGTGAAAAACTGAACCGGAAGTTATCGAAAGGGTTGTGCAAGTCTACTAAGCAACGCTCCGTTAGGCAACAGCGACAGCAACTATGTACTTTCTCACATTTGAAAAATAGCTCCGCCGAGCCCTGCCATGCGGGAATCCTTCATGTGGTAAAACCTAAGGTGCATTGCTAACAGATGTGGTAAGGTGAAGAAAAATCTAAGAATAACCATGCTTATTAGGCCCAATGAAGTCCACACTGTCTTTCTATGAAACGATCCGTGTTCAAGTTCCAGAATAGGTTTAAAACAACCAACTTCTCACGCGTTATATGGCAATCGTAAGGTTTCACGTTAAAAGTGGAACTTGCTGAAGAAAAGTATAAGAATAGTTCAGCTATCCATCTTGACATTTGCTTATCCAAACAATAATCAGTTGTCTAGCAAGTGGGTACATCAAGTGCCTTTCCTTTCATTTTGGTGAGAAAAATTTTGACACTTGTTCTAAATGTAGATTAGTGCAGGCATCTCCAGATCATCTTTTGCTTTTGCATTGTGCGATGTGCGGGACTTGACAGAGAGGACATTTATTCCAGTTCTTTCCTTATGTGTGATTTTTTGAAGACTCTTGGGCTCATGGACCTGGTCTAGGCTGCGGCTAGATAGGAGAAATAAGTTATCCTCATCATCATCACATTTATTATGGAACGGTCAACGTTTCAAGAAAATTATCTTACATCTCCTGAATCTAAAATTATATTTAAAAGTGATAGTTGTTGAGCTTGTACTTAGATTATTCAATTTAGGAAAAAGAACCAAAATAGCCTTAGAGAAAGGATTCCAGTAGACAAATCATTCCCTTTTAGAATTAAGAGCAGTCTTTGCTAAGACATGTCATTTTTTTTCCTGTGTCACGTAACTGGTCTTCGCTTTCACTTCACCCGAAAATTCATTGGCGATCATCGGATATTGCTGTTGTTCAATTAGGTCAAATCGAACTATACAAAACATTTATAATCAAAGAAGCGCTATACACAGAATTCAAACTTCGTTAAAATTCGGATTCGTTGAATGTCACGTGATAGTAAAGAAAAAAAATGTTTTTAATGTTGACGATGAAGAATCAGCCTGTGACCTAATCAAATTGATGGCTTCTCTGAAATCTTACCCGACTGTGCGAGTAAGTATAAGATGGCAAACTGTTTTATGTAATATTTTTTTCCTCTTTTACCATTGAAGAAAGATAGGAATGGTAGGACTTACTTACTGGTGGAGTCGTCGATGGGTATTCTGTTCTGGGTCAAGATGTACATTTGGAGCACGAGCAGCGGTGAAGATTTGATGAAGCTGCCCACCAGACTAAGAAGGGCAGTGTCACGGTCCTCCTGCAGAAACAACAGCACGAACTGTTCTCGGTTCGGGTCCTTCTTGTCGACTGCGTGGAGCCCATACAGGAACAACTCCGCATACCTGCATTGAAGAGTTTATGTCAATTAGAACTGAAGGAAGAATGTTATACGCAATTTAAGCTTATGCAGCTCAGTAGAACAGGAATTCTCAATTGTTTGTCCAGCGAAAAACTGTGTTCAACAGATATTTAGTCTGCTTTAAAAGTAAAGAATAAATGGTTAAAAATATAGACGATGATCATGATCATGGTAAAATATTGTTCTGTATTTTAATGTCATAATTTCGGGACCTTTGAGTTCATATGTACTCAAATGGATAATGGGCAGACCTACAACTTTGAGCTGATTCAAATCCCTGTAACATGCTCGGAAAATGTGCTATACGAATCGATAACATCCATGCTTTAACCAATATTCGAACACGGGTTCCTCTCAGGGGCGGATACCAAACTATCATTTTAGGGGGGATCATGCTGAAAAATATAGAGTTATGGGTACGAAAAATTTCTAGAACTGTTTGCGTGTCAATAAAAATATACCAAATCGACCAGGAATAAGGCAGTTGCTAAAGCGTAAACTTCATTAACCAATTTCCTAAGAAATAAAAGGAAGCAATGTTTAAAATATTTAGGGGATCTAGGGTCCATATAAAAAGTAATGTTTCGTATTTTTTTAATCATTTTTATTTTTATTTCAAACTTTCAATATCTTAATTCTGCATCTGATTTTGAACATTTTTGCAAATGGAAGTATACATCTAGGACTAATGGTTGCGAAAATAAAGGTCTTGAAGGTTAAAACGGAGCACCCTGTACATATATTCATATATATATATATATATATATATATATATATATATATATATATATATATATATATATATATATATATATATATATATATATATATATATATTAGGGTGGTCCTTATTTTTAAAGTTGCAAATATTTTACGCGACGCCCCGTCAATTTGTTCCATTATACAAATAAATGATCCTTGCAAAATTTTAAGTTAATCCATGAATATTAACACGTGCCCCTAGGGCCCCCTTCTTTGAGTTTCGAAGACAAAATTGCTGATTTTCTCATTTTTATGTAAAAATATTCTAACGTTTTATATTTAAAGTAATTTTGAACCCCGATAGGTGCTGCTACTTCCAGACCGACCATTCTCTCACTTTCATTCTGTAAAATTTAACATGTTACAGAGAATAAAATGTACACCAAAGGCCTTGGGTCAAGCGTACCGCTCTTCTGCGCTTGTTCCAACAAGCGGCAGGGAACGTTTCTTCTCACCAAGATAGATAGACACAAGGGATTCTATAGGCCATTAATGAATTATCTTTGACAGCAAGAAATTGCCTGTTCCAGGCTTTGGGGGTGTTGATTTACAAACTTTCCTGCGTATGTAATAGGTGTAGCAAATAGGGTCGCTAGGCTTCAATGCTATAAATATAAGTCATGGCAATTATATTTTAATTCGCTTTTCTTTAGTTATAAACATATCTAAATGCTTATGCAATTTTTAATTTTTAGAATATAAATTTCGAAAAATCCTAGATTACTCCTAACATAAAAGTATACTGTATTTTCAATAGCTAAAATGTAAAATTAAAAGAAAATACCCAGATCGGAACAATGTAGAAATCTATACTTTAAATTAATTTTCTTCTATTTCAGAGCATTGTCCTTTATTATCATCAAATTTTTGCGATTCACAAGATTTAGAAACCAAAATGGGTATCTATCCTATAACCTGTTGAACTTTTGTTTTCTACAGCTGGTCTACCACAATGCAAAAAAGCTTGACAACTACCGATATCTGCTGGCGTTTCATCACTGTTAGACAAATGCCATATTAGGGATAAACAACATGTTGTTCATTTATTTACAGACTATGTATATGCAGTAAATTTAAATCCAAATGACCTAGTGATCAATCATACATTCCTTAAGAGAGCAGGAGAAAATCTTCGAGAGGTAAAATTAAATTTCATGAATTTAAATTTTAATTTTGTAGTTATTCACTGATATTCAAAGCTACATCTAGATGTAACTGGACAAAGAACGCCGACAGGATTACCGTGATAGCCTCAAGTCTTAATATTAAACAGCTACTCCGAATTCCTTAGATACTTCTTCAGTTGTGTATGATATCTTAGATGATAGCTCTTTATTGCTAACTGTTCTAGCTGTAGTGTTTGATTGTGCAATTTTTTGGAACAAAAACTGAACGGTGATATATTACATTTGCATTGCCATCATCATACACTTGAAATCGTACTGCAGAGTGTGTCCTTAAAGAAGTTCTTTCTTAGTTCTAGATCAGATATTCAATTGTTTAAGCACTTCAAAATTTTGTGGAAAGATCTCCATCATTCAGAACTTATAACATTTCAATCAAGTACACATACCACTTAAATTCTAAAAGACGAAGTTGATGACATATTATTGTTCGTAAAAAGCAGACTTGAGAAAGATTACGGAGAATTCTCATAACTTGTAATAATATTTCGTGGTGAATTTCCTCCTACACTGATATGACTTCGACAACCTGGAGCTTATCCCTGAGCCAGATGGGTGGCAAAAGGAATTTTTGTTTGAAAATTTTACATTTAGGAAACAATTTAAATTGACCTTACATGAAAAGAAAGCCCTTCTATGCTGTTTTTTAAAGCTGATTTACAATTAAATGCTGTATGAAGATATATTTTTTCACAACAACCAAATCGGGGCTCTTTGAATAATATAATATGTCTGAGAAACTAGCAGCGTACAAAATGACGACAAACATGCAGTAGAAGCAGTGATTGGAAAATTCATAAATCACTTATGGTATTTAGGGGATAAGCTAGTAGCTTTGTCCGTATTGGTCGAAGGAATTAACTTTGAAGATGGGTAAAGACTAGTCCAAAAAATGTATGTGATAAGGAAGACGTGTCTGATGACTGTTTAACAAATTTGAGATAACAGATGATTTGGATGATACATGATTTGGAATACTTTCTTAGTAAAGATCTTCCTCTTTATAGAATCACTTACGAGTCAATAAAACTGTTTGATAAGTTGCAAATACTAAAAGATTTTTTCCTATTTGATCCTGATTCACGGCAAAATGAAGGAAGTTATTTAAACGGAAGAGAGATTGTTAAAATACTGAAAATTGTGAATGATACAACTGAAAGAGAAGCACAATATTAATCGAAGAATTTCACAACTGATTTACCAAATATGAGTCAAAAAACAATTTATTTTACTGACCGTTCAAGACTATCGGGAAAAAATACACACTATCGAGATACATTGAGAAAAGCGTACGATTGAAGAAAGTTTCTAAAGCATTATTTCATTTTTATTCAACGTAAAATATTTAGATGATATAAAGTAATTAAAAAGATTAAATTTAGTGCTACTTCACTGTAAAAATATTTTGTAAACTTAGGAGAAACGATGTACTGGGTCTGAAGTAAAAACCCGAAGATTTGTGGGAAAATTATCAAAAGTGTTAAAGTTCAACGGCCTAGGGGCACGTGTTATTATTGACCGATCGCGTTCAAATTTTGCACACGTTACTTTTTATTATAGTGTCACAAAACTAGGGGGCGTCACTTGTTGAATTCCGAAAAAAAAAAATTCCATATACATAAGGACCAACCTAATATATATATATATAGTATATATATATTCAAAAACAAGGACCAGTGACGGGACTGTTCCGAGAAGTCAGATTTCTTTATGACAATGCTCAAAAAATGCAGAACAATTGACCTTTTCGAATTAGAATATAGGAATCTTGAAACTGCTGCAATTTTCAACATTTCATTTAATTATTATTACTTTTTGCTAGTTAAAGAATTGTATGTGATTTGATTAAGAGACAGTTTATCCTTCATCTGAAATTACTTACACATTTTCCATATCCCTTGAGAGAGAGTGAAATCAATTTATAAAGCAGTGCAAATACAATTTACAAAAAAAAAACTAATCTAAAGTTAAAATTTTAAAAGAACTTCGACTCTAAGTAGCACTCTCGATCAAGGCACCTTGCAAAAAAAAAAAAAAAAATCAAAATCGGTTCACCTACATATGTAGGAGCTACGATGCCACTGATAGATACACAGATACATGTACCAAATTTGTAAATCACTCTTATGTGTCAGAGGTTCAAAATGAGAAAAATTAATATTGCTGTAGCACATTATCATTGACTGCGCAAAAGCGCAATGTGTTATTTATTAAAAAGTTCTTTCTTTATTTTTTGCCCCTTCTTTTCCTTCTTCCTTTTCCTTTTCTGCTACTTTTATTTTTCCATTTTTCTATTCCGCATAAACGTCCATGCATGCCATGAGAACACCGATCCATAACCAGCATAATTATCAATTCCATCGGTAAAAGATAAATTTTTTATCTTTATTAGTACCTATTGTAATGAATAAAATGAGCACAATTACTATCCGCTATTAGATCGATGATGTCGGATTTTATGATGCTCCAATAATTTAGTCAGGCACATTACTTGAACTTTAATCTTTTTTTAAAAACTTTTATTGGGTTTTCTTTTTAAGTCTGTAGAACAGAGTATAAACTTTATTTCCTGCTAGTGTCTTAGCAGAACAGAAAGCTTTTCAGTATTTTTTTAGATGCAGACTTAATGGAGAAATTAACCATAATTTTTAATATAAAGCATCTGAAATTTCCGTTACCCCATGCAGGGTCCCTGATGGGAGGTCATGGGAAGTCGCTATGACCACCAAAAGAATTCCCTTAATGGGAAAACTTTGTCTGAAGATTCGACAAACTTGAGGACGTAATTGCAATTTTTAAGCACCTGAATGTCCATTTTCATTGTATGTACTTATGTGTGCATTCCTGTATTTTATCATTCGGAAAATTTTAGAATGCCTTAATGCAAATTGAGAAATTCCGCGATAAGAAAAATTTAATTTCGGGACGGCTCTGACTCCATGCTCAAAAAAAAAAAAAAAAAAAAATCGACAGTCATTTTATTATATCCTGTATTTTAGTAAATCAAAATACTCTTCTTTCGAAAAAGAAAAAAAAAATCAGTCTTTACAAAATAAACGGAGAAATACATAATTGCTTTCAAACGTCTAAACGGACGTCCAGTTGCAAGAGGAGCACAACTAGTCGCTGTGCAGATCGTATATACGCATTTAAACCATTTACAACTAATCGTTTTTGCACTGGCGTACATAGACTAAGTGCAAGACCCCCTGCAAGTTTTATAAGTGCGCAGTTTCTTAGATTCACCCCAAAAAAGTTAAAATTGTAATCTGAAATCTAAAATTCTAATGTGAAAAAGACTTCCAATCCTTGAGTAAATGAATTGTTTAATATGTTAAAATCGTGAGAAAATCCAGTTTTCTTTTTCGATAACGATTGGCGTTATGTGAATAATAGAATTTCTCCTTTCTCAGCCGAAAAATAGAGGAGCTCATCCAAGGTCATCACATTCATACTATACTTCCTGCATCAGAAATAAATAATAAAGGAATTTCGTAGATTACATCCACGCAATGAAGATTATTTTTGTTTTTCTCCGAAAAGGCGCTAAAGACCGCGTAGTTTTAGCTGCATCGTGGGTCTCATACACGCGTTCTCGTTTTAATTATTAAATGTTAGTTAACTACTCATAGCCAAGAAATCAACAGAAGTGTCATTGCACGGTATTTTTGGCATAGAAGTTGAGTCCGTAACATGACCTTTTTTTGCCATAACTTTTTAGCTTACTGTTTGGTTAGCATATTATTGAATTTTGAGCTTTTCCTACCAACACACCAACTCAAATTAAAATAATTTGCAAATCAAACAGTAAATTAATAAGTTATGGCAAAAAAAAAAGGTCACGTTACGGACTCAACATAAATGTCAAATATACCGTGAAATGACCCAGAAACTAGTGATCTCACCGAATGATTGGACCAAGAAGCGTCACGTGGAACGTCAGCCTAATTATCCAGTGCGAACCAGATGCTGGCAGCAGATGATCCTTTTGCTCGTACAAATCGTGGATGTACCATCGAATGCTGAAAATGTTCACCACCAACAAAGACAGGCAAAGAGGGACGAGGCTGACCCACCACCACCACTTGCCATAGAGCATGTAACAGACGACAGCCGAAGACACGATGTCGTTGGTGTAGGAGAAAAGAGAGACGGCGGACATGAGTAGGGATAGAAGGGTCACGGGATCCTCTTCGTCTTCTTTCAAGAGATCCTTCTCGACCTGGGAGAAGGAAGGGCGGTCCGGGTGGTCTCCACTCACTTCTAGCTCCGCCCCTTGGGGTCGGGCTAGCAGATGCCGACGGGGACCTGCAGAGAAACGAATAGATGATTCCTTCAACATATCATGAACTAATGCAGAAATAAAGACAATATATATGAAAAACTGAAGAGAGCTAAATGGAAAGAAACGTGCAGCAGTTTGAACTCAAGGACAAATAACTCTAAACTATGGAGAGTTCTCAAGAATATTAACAAAGAACCAGTGGTATTCCCATAGGGTATAACTCCATATACGACGTATACTCTCAAACTTTTTTTAGACATATAGCGTATAACCTCAAGCTTCAAAAATTTCCATATTATGACATATTATGTATATGATTGCATATTGTGCAAAACTGATTACCGGGAGTAGACCCTCAGAAAAATTGATGGGAACATTACTGCAAAGAACAGGAACAGTGTGAGGAATGTAACTCTCTTCATTACCAAATATTTTGACAAACTTTCTAGCTATGATCAACACCCTAAAACTTCTTTTTAACTCAATAACTGGCGTTCAAATCAAAGGATTAAGAAAAATAGTCCCTTCAGTCATGCTGAACCTATGCGCTTGCCCAATGAGGATGTGGAACCTCACTCGTTAAAATCTTGTCTGCGTCCCCCAGAGGGACTCCCCAGAGTCCATTTCTACTTTGACAACCTTTCTATCCGTGCCACCAAGAAAGACTTGATTTCCGCTCATCTCAGACAGTTGGCGTTGAAGATGAACGAAATTCCCGATAATACCGTCAAAATCATTGCGGACGTCAATAGACTGACGATTACGCCGGTAGTGGCATCTGCATTCAAAAAACGAAGGAAAAACTCTTTATCAGCCTCCGTAACTCTGATTTTTCATTAGTCTTCAAAAGCGATTAAATCGCAATTCACCATGGGCTTGAAGCTATTCTCAATGATAACGATTTCGGGGATCTGTGGATCCTTTCGGATAGTCACAATTCCTTTCAAAATCTCCACAATTGGATCACAGTAGAAGATAAAACAAGTATTTCTCAAACTTAGGCTTATTTCAGTCCCACCACGTTCAATTACAGTGCACCACCGCACGTCGACATTTACGGCAATAAGCTAGCCGATAGCTTAGCCAAAGAAGGTTGCAGCTTCTTAATTTCTTCCTTTTTCATCCCTCACCTTTTCAAAATAACAATCAGTAGTTATCAATTCTAGCCATCACTGGTGTGGTGTGTCTAGTCATCACTGGTCAGGTATCACCTGGGGATAAAGAGCCGGGCTCTTCTTTTGATCTTCATGTGACAGAGCCTATCGAATGGTAATTTCACTATTTGCAAGCGATCATACTAAAAGCTTCTCTTTTTTGAGGGCAGAAAGATTTTGCAGTCTGCTCGAAGCCTCCAAGTGTCAAGTTCAGCAAGCTTCTGCTGAGCACATCCTGAACTGTTTGAGATTTTCCAAAGAGGACATTTACTCTTTCCCTCTTCTCGTCCTCGATTTTCTCATAATCGACGGTCTTTTGAATCTTGTCTGACTTTGTCAGATAGCTGGAGGATAAACTACAACAACGACAATATATCAGACAGTTTTGTACAAAAAGAGTTGCATTTATATATGGAGCAGTCCAGTCATTTAGGGGCTGAGAGGGCCAACTCTCGCCTTAGATTTGTAGGATTGATGAGTTAACACGTAAATAAGAGTGTTTTTTGCTATTTTTTCTATATAATTTACATTGATTGAACACCCCCTTGCCCAGGGCTAGATTCAAACTTAACGGGGCCCTAAGCTATTTCTGGTGTGGGGACCCTTTAGTAGTTTTCGGACAACTTTCTGTCGGTGGCAAAACAAGCTATCTTTAAAGTTTTTTTTTTTACTTCACTAGGGGGCTCTGCCCCTGCTCGCTGACGCTCACCAACCCCCGAAGATTTCTTCGCAATTTTATTTGATTCGCAAAGGTTTAAATCGTCAATTAGAAGGAAACAGATTGAAATTTGTTTCTTTCTAATTGACGAGGAGTTTATTTTTCTGTCGTGTAAAATCTTGTATTCTTACTGTATAAGCAAGCTTTATGCAACTACGTACATGCGTGAAAACTGTCTCATGCTCTACAGCTTTTTTAGAATGCCAAAGTTTAGTGATAAATTTCTTAAATAAGACCCACTCCCGTAGACCTTCATTTGAATCTCATAGAACCCTAATTTTTGTTTCCATCGAAATGGACCTCTTAGAGACCTACGTGGAACCCAGGGCGTCCATGTGAACCTTTGGGAACCCCATCTCTAGACTAGAGGAAAAATGTGATACTAAAATACATGTGCAGTTATTGCAGAGGAATTGAACGGTAGTTCTCTGACAAAATTGTACACTTATTTTTCTTTGCAATGAATGAAATGAATATCGAAATTTTTAAAATTGTATGTTTTCAAAGTTACCGATGGGTCTCTACTGCGTGATAGCCAAAACGCAGGTGCCGGAGTTTACTCCCAGTTGTTCTCATTTTTATTCCCCTGTGGAACGAGGTACACTGTTAAAAATTCAGGAAGTTTTTCTGGTAATTGTTACTGTAAAATGGCGGGTTAACGCATCGCCGATTTTTACGGTAATTTTTACCGGAGAAATAAGCGATCCCAGCGCCAATTGGTTGCTGCGGCCTACCAAGGAAACCGTAAAATTTTACAGTAACATTTGATTTTTACGGTAATAGTTACTGGCAACATGGACGCCAGTAACAATTACCGTAAATTTTCCGGAAAATTTTTAACAGTGTACTGCGTTTGACGGAGAGGTTGCTGCGATTTGTGCAGCCTTAGCTCAGCTTCATTACCACCTGGACAGTTTCACAAGAGTAGTAGTACTCTCCGACTCTAGAGTTTCCCTAATGGCTATTGTATCTGATAACCACCCATTGATACATAACATACTGGATTGTTGTCATCACTTTCAGAATCTAGCTACTCTCAAGAAATCTATCGTCCTCCAGTGGGTTCCTGCCCACTGTGGGGTACCTGGTAATGAGATTGCAGATTACCTGGTCGAAAAGGGTGTTCTG
The DNA here is from genome assembly GCF_026930045.1 of Uloborus diversus. Taxonomy (NCBI): domain Eukaryota; kingdom Metazoa; phylum Arthropoda; class Arachnida; order Araneae; family Uloboridae; genus Uloborus; species Uloborus diversus. Next base: position 61,879,906 of record NC_072734.1, on the reverse strand, counting down.
GTCATACAGAGTATTCCCCGACCAATGCCTTTTTGGGGTATTAAAAAACATCTTAATGATGCAGTCAGTGTCCGTGCACGAGACGAACTTAACACCCGTGTACTCTATAAAAACTGGCAAGGTGCTGTTCTGATGTTACTTAATGGCGGCTCAAGACGCAGAGCAGTTGCGGAATTCCGCCTGGCCACCGGTCATGACCAGCTCAATGGCGAAAACACCTTTTCAGAATCGGAGTCGTTCCCTCACCCTCATGTAATCTGTGTGACTCGGGAGAGGACATGGACCGCGCCCACCTACTGCACTGTAATAACGCGCTGTGCAAGACCTCCCTTGCTGAGCGCTTTGGAAGGCTAGAGACAATATTGATTAATGAACTTTGTTGCAGCATTTTTCTGTTCTCTGTTCCTCTTTTCTTTTTTGTATCCTGTTATTATCATGTTGTTGCTGTTCATAATCTGCTATTGGAAATTTAAAAAAAAAAACATGTTTTCAAGGAAAACCTTGAACGTTATGTAAGACTGTCGAACAGAAACATTAACATCCACCTGACTTTTCAAAACACCGACGGCAGTAACAAAGTTGCATAATTGTTTTTTAAAATCATAGTAATCAAAACAAAAAACAGAAATGTTTAACGATTAAAATCAATGCACCATCAACGAAACAGAAAACGGTAAAAAAGGATTAGCGTAAAGTTGTTTTGGGGCAGTTGGAACCGGTACGATTTCTCTTGAAAATATTTTAAACTAGTTATTCGTTTTCTGTGGTAACGGGTAAATATTTTCTTTCCTGTGCCATAAGCTAACTTACAGGTGAAAACCTGTGAGCAAAAGAGAGAGAAAGAGAAACATGAAATGGGGTACTTACCCAACTGCTTCATGTAAACACCCGAATCATTTAATCTTGCTATCAAAATCTAACCTAAAACAAGAGGTGTAGGTTGCTTTTTATCTTATCTGAACCTGCAGAATTAGATTACTACTGAAGAATTTTTTCAATTTTGTGCGGTAATGCTTTCCTTATCTTATAAATCGAAATGTGACGCTGATCGCTTCGGTTCTGACATTAGTCATGTAAGAAACGAAATCTAACAACCTTGTTGAAATGTTTGTTTGGCTTCGTTCTTAGCAGAAATTTCGTAAGGTTTTCATGTGAGCCTGTATCACAGAGTTGTTGCAAACTCCCTGTTTTTCCTCGTTGATTCTCGGCTTAAAACACGATTATGTAAGATTTTTTAAGATGATACCATTGCTCATTGCTCAAAAAAAAAAAAAAATTCTGTGTTCTTAATATGGAACAAGCTATTTAAAATTAAAATCGAATTAAAATTAAAAATATGCTTGTTAAACAAGTTTTTTTTTTCTTTTTCTTTTTCTTTTTTTTTTGAAAAAAATTCAAATGGTTGGTTGTTGTCCAAAAATAACTACGTAACCAACTCTTGCTGTCGTGATAAGTATAATGAATATGAATGAGATAACTTATCTCAGTGCTATTATTAAAGAGTGCTAAATGTACAAAAAAAAAAACATTGAAATGTTTAATTACAGATCTGCAGTGTTCATAAATGTATTAATCATTCAAATCAATCAGTTAAAGGTTTAATTGCGAACTAACAAAAATTAGTCAGTTAATAGCTAAAACAGACTTTTTTTTTTGAGTAACGTAATTTGCATTTACAACAATAAAAAGCATTGAAATTTTGAAATTGTTAAAATACAAATAAAGTTTTCCTTCCTTAAATTACTTCAAAATTACTAGAAAAAAACTGTTATGACTAGAAAAAAACTGTTTTAAATATTTTTGACCATAAGTTTTTGTGTGAGCACCCCCAAAAAAACTCTAAAAATGATAAAAAGTAAAGTTTCAGTACTTAAAAAAAAAACATTTCTCAGCTCCTATGAGGCCAAGAGTTTTGACTAGGTGTTCTTTAAAGCTCTTGGGAAAGGATTTAATATGGTATGTCAGTATTTTTTATTCGAACACTTTGCTAAGTTATGCGACACTAATATTTCAAGCTCCTAAAAGCAGAGTTTGGTATATTCAGAAGAAAAGAAAAAACAATAAATGGCTCATATGTGGTTTTAATTTTTAGAACGGGATTTTAAAGGATTCTTTCTAATAAGTAGTAATAAAACTTTGCGATAGAGATTTACAGATACTGCAATTTTTTCCGCCATGCAAAGGTTAATAACAGTAATTGAAAATGTGACAAGAAGTAGCTACTTTCACTACTGTAGATGTAGTAGATAAAAATTCAGACCGGGATTGTAATTGGCTTATAATGAAAAAAATTGCTTTTTACTGTCTTACCATTTAACTTTACTTTAAGTAATGACCCAAAGATAGTGGTATCTTCTGAAGATATTTATAGAAAAATCGCAGAGGGGGAAAATACTCTTAATACCATATGGTAAGCATAGTTCACTTCTTTTCTTGAGTGGTTCTGACCCCTCTCTTTTGTTTTTCTCCTGCGGTCAACTTTTGAAATCACATTATTCACAGATGCATTAAGAAATGTTTTTTAAAGTTCGGGTATTAGAAGGAAAATGACGCTCCACGTGAATGTAAAAATTTTCCCTTCATTGCTTGATTTTACTCAGCCGTTTCTAAACCCCACCCTTACAACCCTTTCAAACATAACTGCAGAGATCAAGAATCCAACTGATTTTGAGCGAAAATTGTGCTCTACTGCTGAATTAATACTTTCAATTGCCCCTTTTTCTTGTTCAATGGAATAAAAAGAGTGCAGTCTATGAGTACCTGAGTTCCCAATGTTATTTTCCTGTGTTTCAGAGCATCTTCACGTTTTTACTGTGCAATTGTACTGTGATGAAAATGTGTTAACCTTATTTGTTCATTTGCCCTACTAAACCAATGTTGTGGAATCATGACATGGATATTGGAGGTCATTTAAAACTTAGCTCTAGCTGAAACTATTTTAACAGTCCCTTAGACGCCATACGAAATTTTGCCATGTTGCAAGCAAAAAAAAAATCCATTTTGTTTTGACCAGAATATCTTCAATCATGGTGACTAAGATTAGGAAAACTGCCACTATTTTTATACTGAGAATGTAATCCAGTCACTTTAGTGATTTCATAAAGGACTAGAGTTCTGACCAATATACTTATACCAACTATATTTACATTCTCTTACCATGTGTTTTGCGTATTTTTACTACTTTGAACTTAGACAAGGAATAATAGAAAGAATGAATTTTTATTTTTGCTTATCGATTAATTAACCCATAGCGGAAAATATGCGATATTCTGATGAATCTGAACGCTTTAGTGTATTTCTATCTAGACTTATTACCTTTTTGAAACCTCATTCTGAAATTCTTTGTTACATATACACCCAGTTGCGTAGCCAGAAATTACGTGCAGAATGGGGGTTTTGATCAGAACTACTTTTAAATGCTTATAAACTACCATGTTAAAATTTAAAATACATGCTAAAACCAAGTGTTCCAGAGAAGGTTTTCTCCACTGAAGACACCTCATTAGCTGTGGTGTGTGTGTTTTTTAAACAACAAATGCTCTTTATGACCTTGAATTACAAATTTTGCATAACCTTCCGAAGTGACTCTAGCTCCCCTACGAACTGGGGAAAAAAAATTAAGTATTGGGATTTCACGTTTTACCATTGCTCGAACTTTTGGAGGGGTGCTCACACAAAAACTAATGATCAAAAATATCTAAAACAGTTTTTAAGTCATCCTAGGCCCTAGCCTATAGGCTATCTCTAGGCTATCGCTTAGAGGCCCTAGCCTATAGGCGCCTCTATAGAGGCCAAGCCAAAAAGGGCGAATATTACGGTGTAAAACAAATTAAGAAATAGCTCTTTGGGAAACAACAGCAATTCGGTACGCTAGTATATGGAATGGAAAAATTCAACTAGAACGGATTGCAACCTGCCTGCAGAACAAAAAAAAAAAAAAAAGCAATTGGAGGGTTGTAATGCTTGAGTCGAGATAATCCCTTTTCTAGTCAAATAGATTAACTTAATAGATTAACAACTGATAATTTTCAGTATTTTTTATTCGAACAATCATCTCTTGAAAATGTATGTTTGTTGAAGTATAAAAAAAATATTAAATGCAAGTTACATACAGGAAAATTAGTTAAAGCAAAAAATGGTACAAAAAATGTCCATTTATAAAACTTGTGTAGAGAAAAAAATTAAAAAAAAAAAAACTAGCACTAAAACTTATTAACGTTGCAAATATACACTGCTGGTCTCTAGGAAGGGGCACATCATATTTTGCTGCTGAGACGCCCGAAATTGATAGATCCGGGTTTGCATCAGAGGTAACCAAAGTTCAAATTTTTAAGAGGGGAAGTACTAAATTAATGAAACTTCAAATTTTACCGAATGAAAAAATACGAACATCTACTATGCACGTACCAAAATCAAAAGAAAAAAGACATTAGAAAAAAAATGTTGTCTCTAAATTTGCCAAGAAACTTTTAGGAAGGGCACGGTGAACTACCGTAACCTTCCATTGAAGTTCATCTGCCAATCATATCACCTATTTTGAACACAAAATATTCACCATGGAATGCTTTAATTCTCTATATACACATGCCTTGCATACAAGATCATAAAAAAAAATTTTTTTATACACGCTTTTATGTACGAGGATCAGTCAGAAAGTTAGTTGCACTGCTCAAGAAAACAAAAAAAAAGATAGAGATTTTACAATAACTTGTGTAAATAATGTAATTTTAAAGTTCCTTTCAAAATCTACTTTTTAACGTAGCCACCTCCATTATTTAAGCATTTGTCGAGGCGTCGTACACGTTTTTCAATGCCTCCTGCAAAGAAATCTCGTCCACAGGCCCGGATTACCCAATAGGCAAAACTAGGCCCTGTTCTAGGGGCGTAAGCCGAAAAGGGCGTACGTCGCAGAGGGGAAAAAAATAAACAGCTTGCTGAGAGAAAAAAAAGTGACGCGTTAGTATATGGAGAAGCAAAATTTATCTAGAAAAGATTGCAACCAGTGCGATAGGCATAAAAACAGCAATTGAAGGGGGGGGGGGGGTTGTGGTGCTTGAGTCGAGGGCCTTTTCCGGTCAAAGCATGTATTTTTCAATATCATTGATTTGAACAATAATTTCTTAAAAATAAAGCTTTGACCACAGGCGGACGGAGTCCTCCAAGAGGATGCCAACCTTAACTCCTAAAAAGCGCAAAAAAAGTTCGAGGGTGCCAAAAGAAAGGGGAAAAAAACCCGGAGTCCCACAGGTTTGAGAGCAAAAAAAAAAAAAAAAAGGAAGGCGCACAAGGACGAGGGCGCACCGAGCTAGTTCGCCCCTGGCTTTTCCAAATTAAGTACTTATTAGAGGTAAGTCACACACAGAAAAATTAGTAAAAATCACGACCTAGAAAATGTTTAGTTATAAAAACCCCTTGTTACTGTAACTTTTTTTTCTCTTGATTCTCTAAATTGCGTCACTATGTGTTTTGCAGTTAATAATTTATTAATTCATATTTATTTATGACTGACAATCATCAGGGGCACCGGATTTTTTTTTTTTTGGGGGGGGGGGGATTGTCAGTTTACTAAATAAAACTTCAAATCTTACCGAATGACAAAATACGAGCATGCACATCACGTATTAACATCTAACAAAAAGAGAAATCAGAAATTAGACATCTTTACCCAAATAAAAATATTGTTATGTTGTCTCCAAATTTTCCGAACCGTCGGATATTTTTTGTCAAATAAGGAAAGTTTGGATGTAACAGTGATCTCCCGTGACCCTCCATACGTATTTTGCACAAAATTTTCACCATAGACTGCTTTAATTCTCTACACGCACATGCATTGCATGCAAGTTCCTAATAAATATTCTATTATACATGTTTTTATATATTTTTATTTATAAATGTATCGGTTATCGAAGTTTGCTTCCAACATATTATTTTTGTGAATATTTTTATTTAAAATATCATCACGAAGATCACAAAAAAGTAGATAAAATGCATGGGATGGCCCGAAATATGTTTTAAATAGAAGAAAAATTAAAGTAGAGAAAGAGACACCAGCAGTTCTAAATCTTTCTAAGCTAAAAATGAATGAAACACGTAAGTGTATCATTCAAGAGCCATGATATTTAAATTTAAATAAAACGGAAAAAAATACATAATATATCACTGCTAAAGATCTCCTCAGTTCAAAGCGTCACAAGTTTTTTTTTCTGTGGCCAGAAACGTTTGTTTCTCAAACAGACAAGAATTTGAGGGAGAAATCTGAAAATAACAGAAAAACTAAAACAGTTAAATATTTTTGGGAAAGAAAAAGTGGGGGAAGGATGTTTTACAAAATATTTTTAAAAATGAACGAGCTGATGTGTGCATCAGATGACTTCCTTTTACACCAATGTAATATTATTTCCCCATTATTGCAATTTTAATGAGATTCAAGAGTTAACTCTCTAAATATCACCAACAGAAACCAGATTTTTTTAAATATCGCCAAATTTGTCGCCAAGTTGGCGACAAAACTTGGCGACCAAAAGACTGGCGATAAATTGTCAAGTGTCCGCCAAATTGTAACACCACTTGAGTTTGCATCGAAATTAACAATGAATTCCCCACAAAAAGATGCAAAAGACCCCTTTAGAAACAACCGAATGCAACCAAAAAGGGAGGTGCACAACTAGACCCCACTAGGAGTCTAAGTACCAAATTTCAATTTTCTAGGACATACCGTTCTTGAGTTATGCGACATACATACACACGTACAGACAAACGTCACGAGAAAACTCGTTGTTATTAACTCGGGAAACGTCAAAATGGATATTTCGGGCGTCTATACGTTCTTAGGTACATATGTACGTGTGGTTGGGTCGAAAAAAAAAACTCAACATTCATTTGGGGGTGAGCAAAATGGAAATTAAGGCCGATTTTTGAGTGAAATTTTTTTCGCGAATACAATACTTCTTTTTTTGTAAAAGGAAGTAAAAAACATTGCGAACACAGCAAAATAAAGGGAGGGAACAAACCCCCATCTTTTTACTTCACCAAAGGTAGCCTAAAATAACGTTTTTATAACTTTAATTTCATAAAAACTTCAGAGGAAATTCCATGAACACGCTTCCACTATTATTTTCAAAAATTATTTCCCTTTTTTTTAAACATATATATATATACTAGTGGCACCCGCACGGCTTCGCCCGTAATAGAAAAATTAAAGGTCTTTTGGTTCGCTTGTATATTTACAAATAATGTATAGTGAATTTTCTCGCCAGTTGGCTTGTACCGACATTACGGTTCCACGTTATGATAACTTCGTATCTCGCCAATTGGTTTGTGCCCATGTTACGGTTCCACGTTACGATAATTTCGTAATTTATGATACTTTTTTTTCTTAAAATTGGAATAAAAAAAGAACCACATCGAATTTTCGAAAAATCGCTTCGAGGTGCACACCCCCATGCTACATACTAACTTTGTGCCAAATTTCATGAAAATCGGCCGAACGGTTTAAGCGCTATGCGCGTCACAGACATCCTACGGACATCCTACAGACATCCTACAGACATCCAGACATCCTCCGGACAGAGAGACTTTCTGCTTTATTATTAGTAAAGATATATATATATATATATGGAGAGAGAGAGAGAGAGAGAGAAAGAGTGTTCTTGTCGATCCCCGCCTTTTCCCAACACTTGGAAGATCATTTAAAATTTCAAAAAATTTCCGCTGGAAAGTCCCAAAAACCCATCCCGTCAGCCAGCACTATCGGATGCATTAAAGGTAGTACAAATGCACATTTACAGTTTTTATTTCCAATTTTTTCCAGGGGAAAGATCTCTAACGCCCCACTTTCACATCATAACAGATCTTCTAAAATTTCGTTTTTAGAACCCAAGTTTGAAAACTTCCCTAATTTCAGGCCTCCTCCAACCTTTTTGAAATTCTTCTAAGATTTGTTTTTAAGACTAATTGCGACGTGGGGGGAGGGGGGAGAGGCCCTGAATTCATCCCTTTCTGTAACATTAAAGATAAGATGCAATTAAGTATGTTACGTATTTCAGTTTCGAAAACTTTCCACGGCTAGTTCCAAATGCCGTTATTTCCCGTTAAATCACCTTTCATGGCCTAAAACTGCATTTCCAACTCTTCAATTTCTAAATATTCACGGGGGAACCCCTCTCCCCCACCCATTTGAACATCATCGAACGAAAACAAAAAAATCCATCTCTAATTTTGTCAAAACTCAGGGGAGAGCGAAATCTTCACCTCGCACTGACCGCTGCTAAGATTCTGGGAATAGCTGGGGGTAGGGTCAATATAGTTCAGATATGTGAGATGGGGCTCAATCTCTAAGTTTGGCCAAGGGGCGTAAATAGATGTTAATCCTGCCCTGGGGATCTATTTCTTTAAAAAAAAAAAGAAAAAGAAAGCAAAACTACAATAACAATAACATAAAATACGGTATTGTTTACATGAATTTTGTGTTTAATTTCGAAATCTTCTGTGTTTTTTTCCATTGTTTATTAGTTATGTTTAATTAAGCAACAATTAACAATTTTAACTTTTAAATATATTTTCTAACAGTTATTTAAAACCAAGTAAAGTTTTATTCATATATTTATCTATGCATTAATTATGAATTATAATTTGCAAAAAAGAAAAGAATATCCAAACCCGTACACTAAACGTAGACGTTTTCAATGGTACCAGAGTTTTATTTATTTATGTTTTTATTCTTATTTATTTGTTTATTTATTTGCCATAAAAGGAAAGGAAAACATTTTTCTAGCTTGTTTTAACGGTCCGCGAGTAGAAGTTTCTCTCAGGCTCTCTTTGTTTCAAAGATCTATAACTTGAATGCGGGTACGATCAGATTACCTTAGGTTCAAATCTTGACGGTGAGATAAAAAGTAGTTGATTGAAAGTAGTTCAAGTACACTCTATGACAAAAAAACCGACGCACCAAGAAGGAATTGTTCGATTGAGACGAAAATTGGTGGATAGGAAGACAATGTACAGAATAGTAAATGATTAAAATCTCAGAACAATTAAATAATTTATGTCAGAGTTACAGTAACAAGTTCAATATGGTGTTGACCCGCCTCTAGCCTGGATACAAGCAAAGGCACGGCGTGGCATAAACCAATAAAGCTCCCGTATGGTGTCCTACGGTATTTCCTGCCAAATTCGCTCCAAATATCGAACAAGGTCATCAACATTCCATGCCAGATGCAATCGCCCTCCCATCATATCCCAGACATGCTCGATGGAAGAGAGATCTGGCGATCTGGCAGGCCAACGAAGTGTTTGACAAGCTTGCAGATAGATCATAGCAACACGTGCCATATGTGGTCTGGCATTGTCATGCTGAAAAAACAGCCGATTGTACTGCAAAAGGAACGGTAGCAAAACAGGTAGTAGGATGTCGTTAACGTGTCACTGTGCAGTAAGTGCACCTCTAATTACTAATAAAGGAGCCCGGCTATCAAAGGAAATGGCACCCCAGACCATAATGCCTTGTTGAGGGCCGGTGTGGCGTGCAATAGTGGAAGTAGGATCCCACCTCTGCCCTGGGTGTCCCCAAACACGTCTTCGGTTATCTTCAGGGCACAGTTGGAAGCAGGATTCGTCACTAAAGACTATACGTCCCCAGTCGGCATCATTCCAACCTGATCGAGCCATGCACCACTGTAATCTGGCTCACCAGTGTGCAGGCGTCAGTGGCAGGTGGCGTAACGGTCGGCGCGAGCGTAGATTTCTCTTACTCAACCGGTTGTAAATGGTCATGAAGGACACTGGTGTTTGGGTTGAATATCTGATGGTTGATAGAGATGAAGAAGCCGCTGTGACAGCTGATATCGGACAATCACTCTGTCCTCACGATCTGTTGTGGCCCTAGGTCGACCGCTACCATCCTAACGCTAAACTCTGCCATTTTTTACCCATCCTTGCCACCATCTTTGAATCTCCGCATCGTTTTGACTCAAATGACGAGCGGTTCTCCGATTTTTCCAACCGGCCTCTTTCAATCCAATGATCGACCTCTCTCAAACTCTGACAATAGCTCGTATTGAGCACGAACCCTGCTGCGTCGAGGCTTTTTTTAAGATATTGAAAGGTAATCTGAAAGATAATCAAACCGAAATGTTCAACAACCGTTGAAGAACTGCTCCTTATATACATCTGCTGGATGTGCAGTTCTGATGCGCTGGAGATCACACTATTCATTCATTGGACCCCAAATTTCAATTGTTTGCATATCTGGTCAAAACACTCATGCATACAAAATTTCAAAGCAATCGGATGATTGCTTCTTGGTGCGCCGAGTTTTTTTGTTATAGAGTGTATTTAAAAAACATTGACGTTGCCCAAAATATTTGCTGATTTTTTCGTATTTTAAAATGATCTATTTAGAAAGCAGGGCCGGGTTGGACCGTTAAAACGACCCGGGCGATAGTACAAAACCAACCCTTAGCTCCCCTCCCCCACTTACACAATCTTGCATGTTTAAGAGTTTTTTTTAATGGAAGGGGAAAAGAGAATGAAAAGAATGCTGGGTCATCCCCAAAAACTTGGGGAGTGTGTATTTGGCAGCCCTTTGATTTGTAACGCATTTTAACAGAGAGAGAGAGAGAGGGGAGCGAGAAGGATTTCGTCCTCTAATTTAGGAGGGTGTCATTACAAAATTGAAGGATTAGCAATATATAAAGCTAATCGTAAGTGTAATATTATCTCAGATAAAGAGAGTTCGGGGGTTTCTCCCCCGGAAAGTTTCCGAAATTGTAGTTTTATAAACGCCGTTTAAGACAATCTTTGATAAAGCTAAGGAAGGGGGGAGGGCAGAAAAGTTCGAGGGCCCTAGCCCGGCTAGTTTTTTTGAAGTTGAAACTTTAAAAACACGCGTGCAGATTATCTCCGAGTATGTAGTGAAGAGGGGTAAGGGATCTCCATTGGAAAAATTTTGAAATTGTAGTTCTAAAAATGCAGATTCAGGCAATCTTTGGTGGTGGTGTGGGAGAAGAGATTTGGAGGCTCTCCTCCGGCAATGTTTCAAAATTGAATTCTTAAAGAATCTCGAAATTCAGTGGAGAAGTTTTCTGAGAGTCTCTTCTCGGAAATTTGCCGAAATTGTAGTTTTAAAAACGCAGTTTTATACAGGACCCAATGTTCCCGGCACCCAATATGCTCGGCGCCCAATGTTCCCGGCGCCCAAAATGCTCGGCGCCCAAAGTGCTTGGCACCCAATGTTCTCGGCGCCCAATTTTCCCGGCGCCCAATTTTCCCGGCGCCCAATTGACGGCGCCAAATCTTCCCATTTCGTTGTAGATAGAGCGTGATTAACAAATGGTCTCGCAGGTCCGTGGACCTGGGCACCACAATTTTAAGGGAACAAAAATAAGGTACTTCTCTTTCCTTTTTTGAAAAATATTGCCTTGAAAATGCGGTTTTTCTTGTGAGAACTGCACCAAATTCCACCCCAGAACCTGAGCATAACTTTATCTTAATCGGGTCTTAGATGTAGATGATCTCCAATGATGTTATGGTTAAGCTTCAAATAATGATGAAGAAGGGGTATTTCTAGTCTTCTTTATCGAAATTGAATTTATTCAAAGTTGTTAGTTGCTGTAGTGGGATTTGAAAACTCTCCCCCGAAGTGCTTCCAAAACCAAAGCAGGGCCACATCCATAGGGAGGCCCGGTGGGCCCGCCCTCCCCCCTGAAAAACTTATTGATCTATGCTTCTTAATAAGAAGTCAGGATTTAAAGTTTAGTCAACAGTGCAGCATAGCTAGTAACAAAGTCAATAAGATGCTTATGTTTATCAGTAGATCTATTTCAAACAAATCTAAAGAAGTTCTTCTCTGCCCTTATATAGAAGTTTGGTTAAGACCTCATTTGAAGTATGCTGTTCAGTTTTGTTCTCCTTATCTTAAGAAAGATATTAATGTATTGGAAAGAGTTCAAAGGCAGGCTACAAGGCTAATAAATGGATTTTCTCATTTAGACTACGATTCTGGGCTTAGAATGCTAAAAATGTACAGTCTTGAGCAAAGAAGAGACCGGAGGGGACATGATTCAGTTGTTTAAATTTATTAAAATAAGAGATGTTACGGGGCTAAAGTTTAGCACAGAAAACAGGACAAGGGGTCATTGTTTTAAGCTATTTAAATCTCAGGCTAACATGGATATTAGGAAAAATTATTATTTTAGCAGGGTAGTGGAACCTTGGAACAACTTACCGGAAGAGGTGGTAATGAGCAAGGGAGTAGATAGTTTTAAGAGGGCCATTGATCTTCACTGGGGATTGTAGCTTGAGCTGGGCCCAGAGCCTGTTGCTCGTCGTCACTTTTGTATTTGTATAATATTTCATGATCACCCCTACAGGTATAAGAGAGCGAAAATGCTCTCAATACAGCTCAACAGGTACAGGGTATCATAGTCACTCAGCACTGCACAAATCTTTTTTAGGGAAACCTAGAGTCCCTAGGGACTGAAGGGAAATCTGGTGATCAGGGGCGTGCACGGGGGGGGGGGAGAAGGTACACCTGTTGACCCGGGACCGAGCCAGAAGGAGGCCCAATATTTTTTAAACTACGAGTGAAATATAGGGTTAAGCAATATGGAGGGGCCCCGGATAGTCATTTGTGACGGGTCCCAAAATTTCTCTGCACGCCCCTGCTAGTGAGAGGAACCCCAATTCACTGAATTTTCTGAGGGAGGAGCTCCTTCCCAATCCTCATCGTAAGATCGAAAATGTTATTAGCTAGTATTTTGACGCCTATTCGGAACTCCAGCGCTCGAATACGCTACCTTGCGGTGATTTACAAAACTGCCGATGAAACTAAAACATTGCCACGTTGCGTTCCACGTATGTCTGTTGACGTAAACACAGGCAGTTTGTTCTGAGTATTTATTAACGCAATCGATGAGTCTTAGTTTGCTTTCAGCTACAGAAATTAATTCGTCCCTTAGTAGTATTCTCGAGCTTCTCAAAATAATGTTAGTTTTCCTTATTTCCTTCTAAAATATGAGTTGATTGAAAATGGTGAAAGCGAAAACTGGATTAACAAACTTGGATAACGTTATACAAGGTAAAAAATTTTATTGTTTTGTATGAATTTGTAAGAATATGAGTTTTTTTTTAATCTTAAATTAATTTAACTAACCATCTTTTACATCAGCATTTAGTTGGAATGGACGGTATGCAAAATATTTTCTTGAATATACTATCGTAGAACAAAATGAAAAATGTTTCACGGAGAAAGAATTTACTTTATTCCTTTTATTCTCAGCTGAAAGGTTTCGCCAAATTTGTTTAGGGTTATAGTTTTAGTATTGTGCGAGCAAAGTAGCCTTCGCGAGATTTCGCGTTTTTAGTTAAACCATTTTTAATTTTTATCATGAGTGGGATAAAATGGTAGTAAGATTACAGAATTCGATAAGTAAAAAGAAATAATAGTCAATCAACTGAAAAAGAAAACTACCACCATATATCCGTGAGAATTTTGTTGATGATTTGCATAACATGACATAATTAAATCATAACTCAGAAATTAGAAAAATCGAAACAGAAAAATTCGAAACAAGCGCTAGCCAAGCAAGGCAAAAAAGTATCATCTTCTTTCGATAATAATTTGTAATGTCATATTGAATTTTCTAGCATTAATTGTTGTTTATGTCAGGCCACAATTATTATTTAGTTTTATCAAGAATTGATAAATATCGAATTCAACATCGTGGAAATAGCTGCTTAGAACTACGAATTATGTAGTTTGCATTAATCTTTGACGTTTAGTAATGCTTCTTGAATTCTCATTTCTTTCTACGTGGCCAGAAGACTTTGAAAATTAATTTAAAAAGAATAAAGCGAAAACTATCATACATACGAACAAAAATCACAACACTTTTAGCATTTTCTTCGTTACCGCATGCGTTTGTTTTAGTTTTTAAGTGACTGCGGTGCCCCCTATAGTTCGTTGGAGTTGCGAATAAAGGCATTGAAGTATTTGAAGAGGAAATTTTAAATAATCTCGTGAGAAACTACAAAAAAGGAAATAAAGATTAAAGTCGCATTATTCGCAACTCCAACGAACTATAGGGGGCACTGCAGTCACTGTCTAATGGCGGACTTAAAAACTAAAACAAACGCACATGGTAACGAAGAAAATGCTAAAAGTGTTGTGATTTTTGTTCGTACGAATGATGTTTTCGCTTTATTCTTTTTAAATTAATTTTCAAAGTCTTGTGGATATTTTGGCCCACGTAGAAAGAAATGAGAATTCAAGAAGCATTACTAAACGTCAAAAATTAATGCAAACTACGTAGTTCGTAGTTCTAAGCAGCTATTTCCACGATGTTGAATTCGATATTTATCAATTCTTGATAAAACTAAATAATAATTGGGGCCTGACAAGAATAACAATTAATGCTAGAAAATTCAATATGACATTACAAATTGTTATCGAAAGAAGATGATACTTTTTTGCCTTGCTTGGCTAGCGCTTATTGTTTTCCATTTGTAGCTGAGTTATTTCTCTCGAATTCCCGAATCGGTTAATTTAAAAATTTTCTGTTTCGATTTTTCTAATTTCTGAGTTACGATTTAATTGTGTCATGTTATGCAAATCATCAACAAAATTCTCACGGATATATGGTGGTAGTTTTCTTTTCAGTTGATTGACCATTATTTCTTTTCACTTATCGAATTCTGTAATCTTACTACCATTTTATTCCACTCATGATAAAAATTAAAAATGGTTTAACTAAAAACGCGAAATCTCGCCAAAGCTACTTTGCTCGCACTATACTAAAATTATAACCCTAAACAAATTTGGCGGAACCTTTCAGCTGAGAATAAAAGGAATAAAGTTAATTCTTTCTCGGTTATTCATTTTGTTCTACGATAATATATTCAAGAAAATATTTTGCATACTGTCCATTCCAACTAAATGCTGCTGTAAAATATGGTAAGTTTAATTAATTTAAGATTAAAAAAACCCCCATATTCTTACAACTTCATACAAAACAATAAAAATTTTTACCTTGTATAACGTTATCCAAGTTTGTTAATCCAGAATTTTCGCTTTCACCAATTATTAAGGAAATAATGAAAACTAACATTATTTTGAGAAGCTCGAGAACACTACTAAGGGACGAATTAATTTCTGTAGCTGAAAGCAAACTAAGACACATCGATTGCGTTAATAAATACTCAGAACAAACTGCCTGTGTTTACGTCAACAGACACACGTCGAACGCAACGTGGCAATGTTGTAGTTTTATTTGCAGTTTTGTAAATCACCGCAAGGTAGCGTATTCGAGCGCTGGAGTTCTGAATAAATGAAACTTCATTTTTTCTTCTCTCTTTTCCCTTGCCCTCCTTTTTTTTTTTTTTTGAAACAACTCCACACTTCATTGGCATTGTTTATGTTGGATTTTTGCGCGCCAATTTCCGTTGACGTTTTTTGATGCTGAAACGAATATTATTGTCTAATATTATAACTTCTAAAATAAAATACCGTGTGTTATTTTCTTTTCAATGCAAATTTTAGACTTTTGAAATAAGTATGTCGGAATCTCCATAAATACGATTCTATTTCTCATTGCTATCTTCAAAGCAGAACCGAAGTGTCAGAATTAGAACAGTATGTTATGCTGTCAAGTTCTATGATGATATTATTATTTAATCAATCCTAATTTTCAGTTTGACTGATCACTAATGAATAAATTATCTAGTGCTATTTCAAATCTCGTAAATGGAATATCGCCATTTAAACACTAAAAAACAAACGAACTATACATTTAACATTCTACTCGTATTGTTCTATGTGTTAAACTCAAACCTTATTTCCTATTTATGTCGCCCGGATTCATCTGACTCATTTTCCTATTTATGCAGCTGTTTTGTCTCTATTGTTAAATTTTTTAAGTAGAAGCAAGCAAAAAACGATTTGAATTTGAGATCCTAATCAGTATAAAGGCGACTACTCTAGTCAAATGCTCTATTTATTAGCGGAAATATAATCAGTGTTGCCAGATGGTCACACACAAATCCAGATTTCCCCACTTCCAACTTTTCCCCAAGAAGCGATGTTTTCTATCAAAATTCCCCCAACTCAAAAATCATTTTTCCACTAATATTTTCATAAAATGAATATAGACTTCTTGTGATATTTTTTTCTCTTAAATTTTTTTCACCCTAACAACCAAATTTTCTTCTAAAATTCGCCAACTTTTTTTTTTTTTTAACTTTATAAATACAAGCACCTGCATCAAGAAAGGACTTTTACTCAGGTTGCGTTCGACGAACCTCACCGGTCGACCGGTAAGTAACCGGTTACAAACCGCAGCGTTCTATCATCTATCGGTTACCTCACCAGTTACCATTTTAAGCTGTTGATTGGTGGATTGGAGCACGTGATTAACTAACCGGTCGAACATGAGTTCATATTCGCAACTCCAGAGCTTAAATACGCTACCTTGCGGTGATTAACAATACTACTGAAAAAGGTAAAACATCCCATTCCACGTGTCTTCTTTGAGGAAATTGCAGGCTTCAGACAGTTTTTGGTGTAATTTAATTTCAGAAGAATAGAAAAGAGAGCTTCCCACAAACAATGAAAAATTACTGTCATTCACAAAGCTTTCAAATCAAGTTATAAGTTACGGCATTTGTTTGTTTTACCTTTTTCATCCACCATTAGACTAGCTGCAGCGCTCCCTATAGTTTATTGGAGTTGCAAATTGGATTTGAATGGATGGCTCTGGCGGACTGAGAGATAAGAAATAGCAAAATATTTTTTTTCTACTCACATCTACTACTCTGCTTCTCTACATTTAAACTATGAACTTTGTATATATTTATCCAAGAACATTCTTCACCACACTCAATTATTTTTACCCATTTCACGCATCAACTAGTCACTCACATAGAACATTAATGCGAATTCTGTAACGTTTGCAAAATGCGAATTTCGTAACATTTGTGAAATGCGAATTCCATAAAGTTGAGCAGGGGCGGCAAATAGGGGGAGCGAGAGGGGGCAGTTGCACCCCCAAATTTTTTGCACAGAATGATAAGAAACGGGCAAATTTAGTTTACGTAAATTGCAAATCAGCAACCACATCGTCGCCTCAGAGCAACACTAAGACATTTAGTCCCAGAAATAACACTAAGATAGCCTACTGTTGCTCTGAAGCGACGATATGCCAAAGGTTTTTTTTTTACAAAACATGCCCACTGATTCTCGATAATAGTCAATGAATCTTGAGACATTTCTACTATACAAGCGGATCTTGCTATTTGGATGTAACTTAGAAAATTGTAAATCATTTTTAAAGGGTATTAGTCATTTTAGTTGAAGAATGTGTTTATTTTACAACGGGAGGGGCGGGGCGATGAGTGATTTTCGCCTTATTCAAAGAACTGTTTTTAGCTTTATAATTTTTTTAAGCAATATCCTTTCGATTGTTTTATTCTTTTTCATATGGGGGATGCTGCAGCGGGATTTTCTGTTTGTTCTAGAAGGGTAGTTAGTTTTTTACACTTAATATTTGAGGACGCTTTTGAGTATGACTGAAGGAATGGGTCAAAGTACGCACACCAAGTACGGGGAAAAAATATTTAATAAAACAACGGCTCAGTGAACATTAGATAAATTAAGTTGTAATAAATATACGCATTCTGACACCAAGCAGCTTAAATCATTTTCTTTTTACTTTTTTTTTTCAAAAAAACGGTTCAAACACTTGTTAGTTTATTGAAATTTTTTAACTTTTCAATTTACAAAGTTTGAACAGAACAACGTCTCTGCCGGGTCCTCTAGTATATATACATATATATATTAGAGTGGTCCTTATTTTTGAAGTTGCAGATATTTTACGCGACGCCCCCTCAATTTGTTCTATTGTACAAATAAATGATCCTTGCAAAATTTAAAGTCAATCCATGAATATTAACACGTGTCCCTAGGGCCCCCTTTTTTGAGTTTCGAAGAAAAAAATGCGGATTTTCTCATTTTTATGTAAAAATATTCTAACGTTTTATATTTAAGGTAATTTTGAACCTCAATAGGTGCTGCTACTTCCAGACCGACCATTCTCTTACTTTCATTCTGTAAAATTTAACATGTTACAGAGAATAAAATGTACACCAATGGCCCCTTGGGTCAAGCGTATCGCTCCTCTGCGCTTGTTCCAACCAAGCGGCAGGGGAACGTTTCTTCCCATCAAGATGGACACAAGGGATTCTATATTCCTGGAAAAAGAACGCCGACAGGATTACCGTGATAGCTTCAGGTCCTAATATTGAACAGCTACTCGGAATGCCTTAGATATTTCTTCAGTTGCATATGATATCTTAGATGATAGCTCTTTATTGCTAACTGTTCTAGCTGTAGTGTTTGATACAATGACTTGCAATACTAACCGTATAAATTGTGCATGCAATATTTTAGAGCAAAAACTGAACGGTGATATATTACATTTGGATTGCCATCGTCTCGCACTTGAAATCGTACTGCAGAGTGTGTCCTAAAGAAGTTCTTGCCTTTCTTAGTTCTAGATCAGATATTCAATTATTTAAGCTCTTCAAAATTTTGTGGAAAGATCTCTATCATTCAGAACTTATAACATTTCAATCAAGTACACATACCACTTAAATTCCAAAACACGAAGTTGATTACATATTATTGTTTGTAAAAAGCGGAATTGAGAAAGATTACAGAGAATTCTCATAACTTGTAATAATATTTCCTTGTGAATTTCCTCCTACAGGGATATGTTTTTGGCAACCACCCATGTGGCTTATCACTGAGCCACATGGGTGGCAAAAGGAATTTTTATTTAAAAATTTTTATATTTAGGAAACAATTTAAATTGACCTTACATGAAAAGAAAGCCCTTCAATGCTGTTTTACAATTAAATGCTGTATGAAGATATGGTTTTTCGCAGCAACCCAATCGAGGCTCCTTTGAATAATATAATATGTCTGAAAAACTAGCAGCGTTCAAAATGACGACAAACATGCAGCAGAAGCAGTAATTGGAAAATTCATAAATTACTTATGGTATTTAGGGGTTAAACTAGTAGCTTTGTCCGTATTGGATGAAGGAATTAACTTTGAAGATAGGAAAAGACTAATCCAAAAAATGCTTGTGATAAGAAAGACGTGTCTGATGACTGTTTAACAAATTTCAGATAACAGTAGATGTTTTGGAATACTTTCTTAATAAAGATCTTCCTCTTTATAGAATCAATTATTAGTCAATAAAACTGTTTGATAAGGTACAAATTAGAGACGTACCGAGTAGCACTTTGGCCGAGTACCGAGTACTCGGCCTTTTATTACTCGGCCGAGTACCGAGTTACCGAGTACTCGGCCTTTCACTACTCGGCCGAGTTCCAAGTACCAATTATGTTTTAAGAAGAACCACCGACACACATGTGATGAATTTTGAACTTATTGGAATAGTAGTATAAACCTCCTTGTCCATATAATAGTCTTTTAAACTAAATTCCTGCTGAAATTTAACTATGCATTATATATGTACAGTTTTGTTTGTGTCAAAAATTTTACAAAAAAAAAATTTTTTTAATTAAAAATAAATAAATAAAAGGTATGATTAATCAAGTTGGAATTAAAACAAATTACAGTAAAATCCCTCTAATGCGGACACTAACAGGACAAAAATTTTCTGCAATATAGAGGTGTCCACAGGACAGGGGTTTAATAATGTAATTTGCATTGGAACTGGGGAATTAAAAATTGTCCGCATAAGAGGGGTGTCCGCCTTTGAGGGGTGTCCGTTAGGAGGGGTTTTACTGTATACCAATCAATTATAGTTCTAATCTGCCAAACATAAATAATTTTTAAAAGCAGATAAAACAAATGTGCAGGAACACTCCAAACACGTGTTTCTGCCCCCCCCCCCCCCCCCCCCCCGTTACAAGGAACGTCTTTTTCAGTGCATAACATGTGAGCAAAAGAATGTAAAGACATTCAACAAAAAAATAAGACTTTTGTCGGATGCCTTTAAATCTACGAGCCCCCATTTTGTGCATTGAAAAAGGAATTCCTTGTAATGCCAAAACACATGTCTGCAGAGTTCCTGCACTGTACTTTTAAGGTTGTTTTATTTTTTAAGCAAAGGTATTTTTACATTTTTTATCACTAATTTTTGTTTGTAGCAAAAATCCATTTTGAATATAAAGATTCCATATTTTCTATACTTACATTTTTGGCGTAATAAGTCTTATTAACTTTGGGGACATTAAAATAAAGATTTATTCCATTGAAGCATTACAAACTTCATTATTCTCAAAATTTAAATTTGACTTATAAATTTTAGTTGTAAATGATTGCAGAATATAATGCTTGCTCTTTTTTTATAAATTTTAGTATCTGTCTTGGACAATATTCAATTTTTTGCAACTACTCGGTATTGGCCGAGTATCTGATCAGAATTTGGCCGAGTACCGAGTACTCGGCAAATTGGCCGAGTAGGCCGAGTACCGAGTAGTTACCGAGTACTCGGTACGTCTCTAGTACAAATACTAAAAGATTTTTTCCTATTTGATCCTGATTCACAGCAAAATGAAGGAAGCTATTTAAAGGAAGGAGAGATTGTTAAAATACTGAAAATTGTGAATGATGCAACTGAAAGAAGAGCACAATTAATCAATCGAAGAATTTCACAACTAATTTACCAAATATGAGTCACAAGGCAATTTATTTTACAGACCGATCAAGACTATCGAAAAAATACACACTATCGAGATACATTGAGAAAAGCGTAGGATTGAAGAAAATTTCTAAAGCATTATTTCATTCTTATTCAACATAAAATCTTTAGATGACATAAAGTAATTAAAAAGATTAATTTTAGTGTTACCTTACTAAAATTATTTTGCAAAGCTAGAAGAAACGATGTACTGGGTTTGAAGTAAAAACACAAAGATTTGTGGGAAAATTATCAAAAGTGTTAAAATTCAACGGCTCAGGGGCACGTGTTATTATTGACCGATCGAGTTCAAATTTTGCATGCGTTAACTTTTTATTATAGTGTCACAAAACTAGGGGGCGTCACTTGTTGAATTCCAAAAAAAAATTTTCCCATATAAATAAGGACCACCCTATATATATATATATATATATATATATATATATACACACACACACACACACACAGAAACATTTAAAATTCAAAAATAGAAAGAAACGAACCAAAGATGTTCTGAAGCATGGACCTTGCGAACTAAGTGGCTGGTCTACCCCTGGTAATGTATCAGTCATTAGTTCGCTTATTTCATTTTGATATTTTGACTTTCTTTTTATTGTATTTCAAGCATATGTATTGAGTGTGAGAAGAAAAAAAAATGTTACAGCTGTTTTACAATGTTTTAATTTAAAAAACAAAACTATTTAATACTAAACATAAATGCAATACAACATAAATGTTAGCATAAAAATACTTGACCATTCCTTTTTCAGTAAAATGTGTTTGAAGATGTTTAAAATGAATTATAAAGAAAAGAAACTGCTGAGAAGGTTTGTTTCAAAATGATAAAGAACTGCTAATGAGAAAGAAAAGTTAAAGATAGCTGCACGTGCAGCAGGAAGGAATTTTAATACTGTCTCAAATGTTTTAAAAAGTTTTTTTTTTAAAAAAAAAGAAAATCATCACCTGTTGATACCACCAATTTTTTTTTTTTTTTCCCAAAATGCGCAATTACTGGTGGATTTACCCTGCCTTCAGATAAATACCCAAAAAAATATTTACCTTCCCACCCTAACCTCCCATGACTAACCTAGATTGTGATTTTGAAATCCTGAAGTTCATCATTGAATAACTTATATTTCTCCAATTATGACATTGAAAAGAAAGATTCTTTGGTTCACGATATGTTTCTTTTATAATTTCATCAAATCTTTCAATAAAAAATATTATAAACTGTGTAATATATATGTATGTATCAGTTTTACCAATTATTTCATATTTAGATTTAAGGGAAAAAAAATTCCCCATTCACTCTTTCCATTTTTTGTAATATACCCAGGCCTTGGGTATATACCTGGGTAAATACCCAAAAAATATTTACCTACCCACTGGGTATTTGCCCGATCCACATCACTAGTTACATCTCGCTTTCGGATATATAGCGCTTTTTCTATGTCCCCCAAAACGAGCGATATAACTAGGGGTTACTGTAGGCGAATTTAAATACGATTTTTTTCCTCAGGTTTTCCATAAGAAAAAAATTTTCCCCTAAGAATTCCCCTTAAAACCCATTTCCCCAACCTGGTAACACTGAGTATAATCATCACTGCTGTATTCTGCACCCTTACCTTAGACGGTGAATTTTCATGTGATTTTTCAGGTTTTATTTCCGACTCTTCCCTTGTAAGACTTCAAAATGATTTGTAAACATATTTTCTTTCCTTATAAAGTAAACACTACAAAATTGCAAACAGCATTAACTTTCTAATGGAGAACATTATTTTCTAATTCTCATTACAGGATTTATATTCAAGATGTCCATAGCTCTAGAAAAAAAACCAGCGAAATGCAAGGCGATCTGACTTATTTTTCCTGCTGACTGATCTGACGCAAAAGAGATTTTTATGTCTAATAGGTTCATTTAAGGTAAAAATTCTTCAGTTTTTTATTTATTTATTTATTTACATTATTTTATTTATTTATTTATTTATTTATTTATTTTTTTTTTTTGAAGAGATTGGTAATTTTGATTCAGGGTTCTTACGGGTCATGGAAATCCTGGAAAGTCGAGGAAAAAAATAAACTAATTTCAGACCTGGAAAAGTCGAAGAAAATTAATATTTTCATTTAAAAGTCATGAAAATTTATTTCAGTCAAGGAAAAAAGTTTTGAGCAGTAATAAATTAATATTAGCTAAAAGAAATTTTGAGTGATTTGTAACAGTAGGGGAGGCTGGGGTAATGGCAGTCACCTAAGGGAAAATGAATGTAAAACTTTACTTTGTTAAGTTTGAAACGCAATCATGCAAAATTGCTTACATATAGTATATTTTACCTATTGGAGACTCAAATTCTGTACCTCAGAGCCAGAAGTACGTAAGTCACATTATGATAATTTTACAGTAGAGAGTAAAAACTTTTTTCTGGCTCATGCAAAGAATGGGATGCGCGCTCTTTTACCCTGGTAAAAAATTTAAAAGGATATTTTTTTAAGAATTATGTTCACATGGCTCCATGCGGAATAGACTTCTGCGTACAATGCACTATTAAACGGAAAATCACAATTTTTGGACTTATGTCCATCTGGCTGTGAGGTACAGAATTGAGCCTTAATTAATCTTACCTATTGGAAACATAAAAAAAGTATTGCAAAATCAGTTTAATCGATATTACCCATACCCTGAGGTAATGGCAGTCAGTAATATCATTTACTACTTAATGGTTGTAAAATAAGAAATGTGAAGATTTTCAATGACATAAGTACGTTAAATTGGAATCTTTATGTTTAGTTTATTACATTATTCCTCATTTTAAATGTTACAAAAAAGAATTGAAAGTATCGACATAATATGAATACAATGATTTAAAGAAGCATCTTTTTTGTAGTAAAAAAAGGGATTACAAATATAAGGGCAATGTCAATATGTTTACATAAGTTTATGAGCTTTTAGAAGCTCAAGTTAATTTTACTTTCCAGAGCACTTGTTACATAAATACCTTTCAGGGGGCGCCGCCATTACCTTGAGTGTGGGGACCACCATTAGGGTGGATCGAAAAAAATGAAATTTCGAATCTTAATTTGGAATACCCACCGAATGCTGTGCATGTGTAAGAACAATACACATGTAAAATATTATCAAGTTTGAACAACTCCTTGAAGGTCCTACCAAGGCTTGAATTTCTCCAAAAATAGGAAAAAAGGTCAATTTTTCAAAATTTTTATGAAAATAATAAGGTTTAAAATTTTTGTTCTAATACCATTAAAATGTTTCCTTTTAACACGCTTTTCAAGTGTCTTCAAAATTATTTACATTTTTTGCAGTATTAAGATCGCGCACAAGTTCGTAAAATTTTGTGAAATTTCCTAAAACTGACTTTTTTAAAGCTTTTTTGCACATTGCAATATTTTTCTTTTAATTTTTTTTTTTTTTTTTTTTTGCAATGCCCGTGCAGAATGCAGTTTTAAATGGAAAGAAAATTATACTTTATTACATTAACAGCCCAGCACCTATGACAAGGAGCATAATTGCTTCAATTGTCGCACCTGTCTAGCAATTTACCTATTGGTCCTGCGAAAATTCACATGGACCAGCAGTTTCGCCATCAAGTAATGTGAACAAGTGAAGCAAAGGCGGCTCGCATGTAGTTTGCAGATTAACCATGGGACAGGATGTCCAATTTTATTCTCTATGACCGCAATTGCACCGTTCTTTTTCTGGTATTCGTGACCGTGCCATCACAGCCAAAAGCTAAAATATCTTTAACGCTTAAACAAATTTTCAGTTCAAAAATCACATTGCTGTCGCGACATGTTTTCCTGTTCCAGAAGTTGGCGTCCCATGACCCAAATAAAGAGAATTGGATTTTTCAATCATGGATTCCTCGCTTATGGTTCTTCTATGGTATCTGTCTCCAACCATTTCTTTTTGTCACAGTTTTGTCTTTTCAGATATCGAAAAATGTACTTTTCAAACCCTTTCACTTCTAATTTGCAGGTTTTAAAGTGAAGCACATACTTCGTCTGTGACACGTGTGACACTTCTGTCACTGTCTTCGAATTTTATTCCTATCAACGACTTTAGAGCGATAATTATTTGACACAGTACCAAAATCCTGTAAGGTTGCTAAAGCAATTGCAGCAGCACATCGCACATCTGTCAAATGCCGTACTGGTCATACACTCTTGATAGCGTTGGCAGAGAAAGCCTCATTTGTTCCACTTTTGATGTGACATCAACACCAAAAGATGTTGATGGCTCTGTTGGCGGGAGTATAGCCGTTGCAATTTTTTCTTCTTCTGGAATTGAAACAAAACTTAGCTGTTCCTCATCAGTGTTATTACAGTATCTCGTTACGCAAGTGAAAATCTGAAAACATTATTGATCCTGTCATTCAACGAAATGCCTATTTTTGCCACCCGGAAAATATTCTTTTAACCGTGATCACTGATGAACGAAAGTACATCAGAGAACTGGCTTTGCGAAGATTTTGAAGGCCAGACGACAAGTGACTTCTGTTCATGAAGAAATAAGAAAATTCTATAATTCAAAGATTAACTTTAATGCATCAGATTACTCTGATGTTATCAACCGGCAATGTGCAATAACTGCCACTTCTCTCCTATTTCAGCTGGCATATCTAATGAAAGTCTTCAACAATAGATTGAAAACACCAACGCCGATTTTGCATTCATTTAGTTCCCCTGTCACACTCAGGTGGTGGAATGCTGAGCTAATATGGTGACAGAAGCTTCTTTGTTTGTCAATCGGCAAGCGATGGCTTCATATGAGCAAAAATCAAATCTCAAAGTATCATGTCATCTTTTGAGTCAAAAAAAGATTTCAAAGAGGTTTCATGAATGGATGTAACGAACTGACTATTTTCTGTGGCTTTAAGTAAGTGATACTTTTCAAGTCCATCATTTTGTGAAATATTGATGCTTATATGTCAGAACGAATGTGTGTGAATAAATATGCATTCTTTGTAACCAATGCACTTCTCTCTATGTCTTTTTTAGTTAATACAACTAAATCATTTTGATAGTTTACTTCTAATGTAAAATGAATGATACATTTATACTTAATATGTGTGGCTCGGCAGAATGGAACTCGAAATGCAGCCACCTCTTTTTAGTGGATGCTGGGCTGTTAATGTAATAAAGTTTAACTTCACTTCCATTTAAAACTGCATTCTGTACAGGCGTTGTAAAAAAGAACACTGGACTTTAAAAGAAAAAATATTGCAATGTGCAAAAAAGCTTTACAAAAGTCAGTTTTTGGTTAATTTTGCGAAATATAACGGCTTATGTGCGAACTCAATGGTTCAAAGACTGTAAATAATTGTGAAGATACATGAAAAGAGTGTTCAAAGGAAGCATTTTAACCATATTATAACAAAAATTTTAAACACTAGTATTTTCATTAAAATTTTGGAAAATTAAAATTTTTTTCTATTTTTGGAGAAATTCAAGCCTTGGTAGGACCCTCAAAGAATTGTTCAAGCTTGATAATATTTTACATGTGTGTTATACTTACACATGCACAGCTTTTGGCAATTATTCCAAATTAAGATTTAAAATTTTGTTTTTTTTTTTTTCGATCCACCCTAACCACCATTACCCCAACCGCATATTTTCATTCAACGGCTAAAAAAGAAAATACCAATGCTTCAAACGTTACAAGAACACTATGTGATACAACAATATGGCTTACCTCGTTCTTATGAGATCATTCTCGTTCTTAAAAAGGTAAACAGTAAGAGCTGACAGGGGATTAAACGATTCTCTTTCTTATAAGGCAAAACGTCAAAATGGTATTTCTTACAGAACAGGCAATCGACGACTGGCAAAATGGGCAGTGCTTCAGTCGTACATCTATAAACTGCCGTGAAATGGCAGTGCCAATCAGTTTAAATCTGAGTTATTCCTTTACGAGAAATCATAGTGACCGCCATTATCCTAGTCTCCCCTATTACACGCTAAAGCTATTGATACTCGAAAATTGAGCGATCCGCAAAACAAATCTGAGTTGAGGAAATCTTATCGCATCCACTTCTGTAACGACCTCCCGCCTTTTGTAATGTGATTTTACTGCCGGGACATCATTAATTTTGAATTCACCATTGTTTTCTGCACTTCTTATATTTTATATTTTGTAGTAATGGACTTGCATGTTCTTGATTTTACCACGCCCACTCAACGTATAAATCCAATTATTTGTTTCAATCACTCGTATTAAAAAAAGCAATTTATCACAGTTAATCTTAATTTGTTGAAGTCTTTAGAAAATAAAGAATTTAGTCAGGTGACCAAACATAGAAACAGGGAAATTCTAATTACTCTAAAATAGTGGTGCCCAATATACAGCTTGCTAAACTGATTCATGTGGCCAGCTGAAATATCTAGTTCAGAAAAATGAATTTATCGTCAAATATGACTTCACTTTAATGAATAAAATTCTTTTAAGTTACATGGATGATTAGAAGCAATGTTGACAACAAAGGGCAATATTTTAATGAAGTAAATTCATTATTATAAACTTAATGATTCATTCAACCTTTGTCCAATTTATTACTTTTCTTCCCTATTTAATATCAGCATTTTTAAACATCAGCATGTTGCTTTGCTATATTTTTACTTTGCTTAAATTTATATCATAAAACTTATAAGAATAGTTTCTGCAGTGTGCACTGATATTTTTTCAGTCACAAAAAAGTGCTTCAATGAGGTAGTGACATTCAGTAAAAGTTTTGCTATTGCTCATTTCCGAAAATTAGCAAGTTTGACATGAAATAGTACTACTCATTTTGTGTAACAAGGTTATGAAAGTTTTTTATGAAATCATGAAAAAGTCTTATAAAAGTCATGGACTTCTTTTATCCAAATTGAGTAAGAACCCTGTTTATAACATATGGATGAGTTGGGTAAAGTAGGCTGGTAGGAACTTTTAACATCATGACCTGGGTTATGAAGAAATCAAAATTAGTTATTTGCACTAGCAAATTATTAATAATGTATATTAAAAAAGTAATTTGAATGTTTTTACTGCTCGTACATGGAGGTGCATATGGTACGACTTTTATAATTTAGAATCAAGTTTTTCAGTTTCTGTTTCAGAGATTTCATAGGATGGGAGGTCACTGTGACCTCCCAAAATTCTCTGTATTCAGCAAATTTAGTCTGAGGATTTGGCAATTCTAAAAACAGTTGTGCAATAGTTTTTTTTTTTTTTTAAATAATCCTGAAATTTAATTTCATTAACTTTTGGTATGCAAACAATGCATGCTTGGGCTTTATCCAGAGCCTTGGAGCCGGACTGATATTGAGGTAAAGGGGAGTTGGAGTTGGTCATTTTCCCCTAAAGTCTGCAACTCTGCCAGTGTTATCAGAGTCCAACTGATTTTGACCTAAAAGAGTCGGCTCTAAAATTCCCTGGTGTCAGAGTCTCGTTTTTTCCTCTGACTCCACAGCCCTGGTTTTATCATTAGGCAGAATTCTCAATTTCATTTGGTAAATAGAGATTTTTCTCCCCCCATAAAAATTGTAGTTTAGGGCATCCCTGTATAGTTTAATAGTTTCAGGGAACAAAATTTTAATGTGATAAATTTAGAATGTTCAGAAATGCTCAAAATTATCATCTATTATTTTTCTTTTTTCAAAGTTCTTTTTTCTTTTGCTCAGCATCAAAAATCAATCATTAGTAAATATTTTATTTTACATCCATTCCTTTTATAAACCAATTAGATGCATAGTGTAATTTTTCTCGGTTTTTACGATGTATAATTAATAAAAACACGTGTGTGATATTTATTTAATTTTCAGTTGTTATGCTTTGTCAATGCTTGCATATTTTTGCACTTTCACTTGTATTTTGATCAAGGTTGGCAGCTTTCGTTGAGGTGGTTAAAACCACTGGTAAAAGCTGGTTAAAACCGACTGGGGGCGGGGAGAGAAAAAACCTTTCTGCCACATTTAGCAAAATCTGGCTGAAACTCGGAAAATAACGTAAGAGTAATTATTGACATATAATGTACAAGGCAAACACTTTAAATCAGTATTGGGTTTTGAACTGTCCAAGAGGTCTAGTCTCTGCTCATACCTAAATAGCATATATTAATCATGACGTCATTGTTTGAAGGCATCGTAACGAACCCTAGTGACCTATGCTTACCGGACGTACGGTAACCGTTGTAGTCTCTGCCCAAAAATACCGGAAGTTCGTTAATACTCACTGGGATAACAAACATACGGAAGACATTGAGCCACGTCTTTCTTCCTGTCCCTGTAAGCCAATGGAAAATTAGAATCGTTGGCCTGGAGATTAAGTAACAAGTTCCTAAATATTAAAATAGGAACTGGCAAAGAAAACAAAGTAAGGGATGGTTCTAACTAAATTCATTTCTAATGTTTCTTCATTGATCTGTCATTATGAAAATGAAATTACAAAATATCCTAATGTATCAAAATATCATTCTTTGAAACATACCATGTATTTTGAATTGTTTTGTAAATTATCGACATAGCTTTATTACTATAATATTTTTAAGAATTTGGCTCAGAATACTTTTGTACTAGATCTCAAATAAAAAACAGGCACCTCTGGCCACATGGACATATCCACAGGGGGGCAAGGGAAGGCATTTGTCAATGAGTTTGAAAGTGTATACATCTTCTTCGGAGTCTATTAAAAAGAAAAAATTATTGGTGTTGAGTTAATACTGTTATCATTTTAGAATTACATTGTTTCCAAAATCTTGGGAAGAGGGCCAACAGACCAGTCCCCAAATTGTCCAAATAATGGCTCTGCCCAGGAGAACCCTGAACAGATCCCCTCTCTGATCTTTGGGAGGGGAAAAAGTCTCAATTATTTGCCAAATGGAACGCCACAAATATTGTTGTTGAATGAAAATAATTTTGCCCAATAGAACTCCAAATTTTTCTGAATCGGCAGAAACATTTGTCGAATAAGGAAAATTTTGGGAGGAGCCACAATGAGATATCTCGTTGTGGCCCAAAAGATTTGTCTGATTGTGGCCCAAACAACAAAATGAAGAATTTTGCTTCATTAAAATATACCATGAGTTAAAAATTAGGGCTCAACCGATGGCATTTTTTGGCCGATGGGCCGATGCCAATTGTTCAAAGATGGCCGATGGCCAATTGTTTTTCTAAAAATGGCTGATGGTTCAAAAAAAAAAAAATCAAATGGAAATACATTTTTAAGATTGTCAGGGATTTGAACGAATTGTAATCACAAAAAAAGTAGTAGTAATAATAATAATAATAATCAATTTTCAACCTAAATTTCTATTTTACGATCACGAACTTTAAAGTTCACCAGTTATTTCAGCACATCTGTATGTGCATATGTACCTAAGGGTGATTCTCCAAATCCTAACAATATTATGTCACAGTACCACAAAAACTGTTTAACTCAAAAAGTGTTTTCATTTTTTTAATAGTTAGAAATAACTTATCTGATGTTATTCTACTCTTATCAAAACAATAACTCATTTAGTTTTTCCTCCAAAAATTTTTAAATGACCAGAAATTCACTTTTGGCATGTCCCCAATCGTTTTTCAAATGGACTTAAATTGTTTAAAAATTTTATATCAACATTCCACAAATTTAATTTGTAGTACAAAATTAAACATACTTAAAGATATAAAATATAGTATTGTTTAAATAAATTATTTAAGTCATCAAGGTACATCGTTTTAAAATTTGTCCCCAGGTTTTCATGTCATTCTCCTGTCCTAGGAATGAGTTCAACTATCTTAATATGTAAAAATCTTCTGTGCGTACGTTTGTCACAATAGGGCATTTAAACGGCTGAACCGATTTTGGTCAAATTTTTTGTGTGTAATTAAGTTGTGGCAAGCATGGTTTCGAAGCGCGATGGACCGAATCCGAAATGTTTTTGTTAATTAATTAATTTAAGCATTGGATGGTTATATCTCCCAAATGATTAATATTTATTTTAACCTATTGTTGAGCGAGAACTGAAATAAATATTTAACCCGTTGCCAAAGGACAATAAGAAAGCCAGCTCTGCTTTTTGTAATGAAATTTCATACTGTGATATGTCAATTGAGAATACATAAAACGTAGAGAGAGAGAGAGCGAAGCCTTCATTTCTCTCTCTCTTTCTTGAAAGCAACGATTTTAGGTCCCCTGATAGATTTTTAAAGTCAAGTACTGAAAGGTTCACGCAAAACGTGTGTTCTGTCGTCGTAGTTGAACCATGTGACCGGATTGTGCTTTAGGTTTTCCTAACCAAATGAAAAGAAAGTACCGTATCTAGCAACATTTGTTTCTCGGCTGAAATCCATCTGAGTTTTGACACCAATGTCAAGAATACTTTAAGGATTATCAAAATAATCAGTACATTATTAAAGGAAAAGATTATGGAATTTAAAGACGAAACAAATTTTATTTTCGTCCAGATAAATTACAACAGGGTAGTTCTGTACACAAAAGATCAGTTCAGTGGAAGATCTTTATCTTGGTAGAAAGAACAAATTAGGCAATTTATGAAGTTTTAAAAGTTTTCATTCAAAAGATCAAACTGCTAATCCGTCGGAGATGGTTTCGCTCACTGATTGGCTGGATTACAGTAACGTGGTGACTTGGCGACTTTGACTATAAATAATAGAGTTGCGTGATCATTTGTTTACATTTTAAAGCTACTGTTAATGTAATTTATTGTATTTTTTGTTTATTAGGCAAAATATTTCAAATTGCAAAGAATTGCTTTTCGTTTTTAAAGAGTTTTTAGTCATTTTAGTTGAAGAATGTGTTTATTTTACATCGGGAGGAAGGGGAAAGGGAGATATGAGTGATTTTCGCTTATTCAGAGAACTGTTTTCACCTTTATCATTTTTTAAAAATGAAATCCTTTCAATTGTTTTATTTTTCATATGGGGGGATGTTGCAGTGGGATTTCCCGTTTGTTCTAGATGGGTAGTTAGATTTTTACACTTAATATCTGAAGTCACTTTTTATCCTTTGAGTATGGCTGAGGGAACAAACCAGCAAGTACGGGAGAAAAAATAGTTAATAAAACAACTGCTCAGTGGGCATTTGATAAATCAAATTGTAATAAATATACTCATTCTGACACCGTAGCAGCTTAAAACATTTTTTTCAACAGAACGGTTCAAACATTGGATAGTTTACTGAAATTTTTTAACTTTTCAATCTACAAAGTTTGAACAGAACAACGTGTGTCGGGTCCTCTAGTAATAGATAAAAAAAAGGAATTTTTAATCTGCTGTACCTACTATAAAACTGTTGATTATCACCATCTTGTTGGATTCCTTAAGTATTTTGTTAATATGCAGACTTGCCAACTTTCCGGATTTATCCCAGTAATGCCGAATTTTTGCCGTGTCTTCCGGGAAGTCTTACAGTGTTGATCATCCATTCATTATAGAATCAAGAAAATGTCAACAGTTTGCGTTTTGCTCTTCGTGCTGTTGCGATTTTTCCCATAAAGGGATAAGAGATGTTAATTCTCATATTCGCACGAACAAACACCTGGACAGTAAGCAAAGTGTTGAAGATAATCAAACTTTAAGTTTTTCCCGACCTTAGTAGCTCTTCCAATGATGGTATCCAAGCTGAGTGTTTGTTCACATCGTTCTCAATTGAACACAACATACAAGGGGTCACTGCTGTGATCAGAAATTTGACTCTGACTTTTTGAGAAGAACAACAATCAATGGAATGTTGTGGGGATGTCTCAGTAAATTAACTCCGGTAAATATTACGGAATTTGTTTCCTTAGTATTCAATGCAATTTTGCTGTAATATGTGTTGATCACAATTTTTTAGTACTTGTTGGAATAGTTGCAGGATTTTTCATTTTTCAAGGTTGGCAGGTCTGAATATGATTTGTCTGCTGTTCTCATTTTGAAGTTCAAGAATAGGGTATGTAACATTTTCTCTGTCATTCTCCTGGTCAATATTTCTGTTTTAAATAAACAAAAAAGTTTAACTCTACTCATAGGGTGTGGTTGAATTACGAGGTTAGAAGAGAAAAATAACATTATTTACCTCACACAAATATAATCCTTGGCCTACGTTACAGGCTCATAGAATAGAAGGATTTATTTCCAATACATTAGTTGAAAATAAGATTGATTGAAAAAAAGTAAGTTAAATTTGACAAAGGATAAATAAAAAATGTGTCAGTGGAATAATTCTATTTATTTATTCATTTGTTTTTTTTTTTTTTTTTTTTTTTTTTTTTTTTGTTTTTTTTTTTTTTTTGTTCAGGCAAATCCTTCCAAAAGAGATTTACTGGTTAGACATTTGTTTATTTAAATGTTGCTCGAAAAGGTTAGTGAAGTTGCCATAAATTTCGTAGTTGTTTTAAATTAAAAGTAAAATATGTTATTCATATTGCTGATTCCCTATTTGTTTTATGTTTTTATTTCCCAAACCATAAAATAATTCCCAGGTAATGAGAAGGTAACTTTTCTTTTTGTAAATCTTTACTAATAATAAAGCTGAAAGTCTCTTCTGTCTGGATATCTGAATCTCTCTCTGTCTGGATGTCCGAATCTCTGTGATGCGCATAGCGCATAGACAGTTCGGTTGATTTTCATGTAATTTGGCACAAAATTAGTCTGTAGCATGGCGGCATGCCCCTCGAAGCAATTTTTTGAAAATTCTATTTGTTTCTTTTCTATTCCAATTTTAAGAAAATTTTCATAATGTGGAACCGTAACATGGGCGAGAATTTCATAATCTATTATTTGTAAATATACAGGCGAACCCAATGTTTAATTTTCTACTACAGGCAAAGCCGTGCAGTTACCACTAGTTTTATCATACTGTGTTTGGCTAACTTAAAGAAAGTTTTAATGCAGCAATCATTTTTTTTTCCGTTGAAATGAATGTCCGTTATTCGGAGTGGTTCATGGATGTACGTAGTAGCTCAACATGACCCTTTGAAGGTGGACGTGCTTCGGTAATGTGAACTGGGTAAGGTTTTATACAGCTTGTCCCTGAACTTTAGGATTGCTTTACATACAATCTGTATAGGGTGTAGTTATGCTTCTCCTTTTTTGACTGCTGTGTGATGAAAGAGAAGAACAGCCAAAAAAAAAAAAAAAAGAAAAGAAAAGAAAAAGACACTGTTTAATAACCAATTGATTATTTTTTTTTTAATTGAACACATAACTAAGACTTCAGTAATAATATAATAATATATGGATTTAGGTATACTATATATAGTTAATTAATATTAAATCATGTTGTTTAATCATTCAAAAAAATTAAGAATTAAAAAAAACAATGAAACCGTCAACAAATTACACAGCAAAAGTGAAAAGATTGCACATAGACATTTTTAGTCATCAAATTAAACAAAAAAGGTAACAGATAAATCATAATAGAAATATTTTTATACTTATTTAAAATTTATGAATAGAAATGTTTATATTTTTTATAAAAGCCATAACAGTGACATAACTTTTTTGCTGAAAAAAGAAATAGCCATGAAAAGAACAATGTTCTTAAAATGCAGCTCCAATAAACTCGATATTTATACTAAGTTAATAATAATTTAATGCATATACTACTTGATCTGATGTTTATTATCACACATATTATTGAACAATTTGATTGTTTAATCTTGTTTTAAGCATCATAAACAAGTTCAAATCAACTTTTTCAATTCAACAATTTTCTGAAATTTAAAAAATTGCATAATAGAAAATCCTTGAAACTTTTCTACGTCTTATTATTCAAAATATGATGGAAACAAAAATAACTTTATTCATTGATTTTATAAAAATACATAAAAATAGTTTCTTATTTAATAGAAAAAAATCGATCTCTATAAATGATGCAAAAAAGATGGCGCATTATGAACTATAGGTGAAACAAGTATGAGAAATACAATGCAAAATGACATTTCTTGGGAAAAATAATCACTAAATATTTAAGAAATGCTTGAAATGACAAGGGAAGGGGGTGGGGGTTCAACTTCTGATTTTGGAGTAACTCGCATCATTAAACTTCGGCCTTATGTTTTCAATACAGAACTGCTACCACCAACGCCTCGGAAGAGTTTCTGAATCTACTTCAGCACTTCCGAAGAAAAAATTCAAAAATATCCTTGATTTCCAAATTATGACACCATCCGAAACCTCTTTAATCAATTTCTTACATTAATGCTCTAAATTCTTCCTAAACAATAGATAAAGCTTGAGTACTCTAATTCCCTACGTTTTTTCCGCCAATTATCTGTTTAAAAAAAGGTAAAATTAATGAGGTGCGATTATACACTGCCACATATTTGTGCATCTTTTTTCCTCAACGTCAAAGTATTGAATCTTACTTATTAACCACAGGATGAACTTCCTAACATTGCTTCTGTGTCTGTTAAGTTGTTTATTTTACCTACCTTGAAATTTCCTTCCATGCTTTCAATGCTACATAAAATAAACAAATATACAGGCAAAGAAAAAGCCTTCATTAATGCCTTAGCTCCTTTGCCTTTATTCCATTGTCTCGAAGTAATTAGCATACTGTAATCACGATTTCATGAAGAAATCTTTGGTTTTTGAATTAATACAGATAAAAACTTAAAAGTTATTACTTCTTTGCATTTTTAATTTAATTGCTAAAATAGAACTTTCAATCAAAAAAAACTTTGTTTTTTGCCATTATACTATTTGTTGTTGCCACAGATTATAAAGGTTTACTTTTCTTCAGACTTAAATGATTCTTTTATTTTATAACCAAGTTGTATTCTTCTTTTATACATTTTGAAATTAACTCTAATTGCTTTTTTTTCCTTGCATTTCAAAGTTGTTTGTTACAAAAGCAATCTAAGCTTTTTTTTTTTTGCTTACATACTGAAATCATTTGAAATAGAGTTTAACTTATGTACTTAAGTAGATATTCATTCATTAAAACCTATGTTCTTGACTAGAGAAAAGCTCCCTATAAATGAATGTCAAATGCTTTCATCTGTTTTGCATAAATATGTAAATTAATTATATAAGAATAACTACGTTACTTCTCTTTCACTATTTCTTGCAACAATTATCATACTCAGTAAATTACCGCCCAATAGCCATGGCTAAAGCAGAAATACGTGATATACACCACCAGCTCAGTCATTTCCAGCCGAGGACTGCAGTTTCATGCTTATTAGCACTCATCAGCCCGGCATAGAAAAGTGACTGAGCTGGAGATGGAAAACCTCTTTAAGGAAGCCAAGAGTGCGAAACAAACTGGTAGCTAATATAGAATTAGCAGACCAGACTAGTGACCGAAGCAATGGTTCGGTTAAACTCAAAGATTGAACACGAGGCAAGGTATATTCACGTATTTCTGCTTTAGCCCTGGCTAATGGGCGGTAATTTACTGAATATACCTTGCCTCGCGTTCAATCTTCGAGTTGAACCGAACTATTGCTCCGGTCACTCGTCTGGTCTGCTAATTCTATATTAGCTACCAGTTTGTTTCGCACTCTTGGCTTCCTGAAGAGGTTTTCCATCTCCAGCTCAGTCACCTTCCTATGCCGGGCTGATGAGTGCTAATAAGCACGAAACTGCAGTCCTCGACTGGAAATGACTGAGCTGGCGGTGTATTTCACGAATTATTATACTGTTTGAAAATTTAGTTCAAAATAATTTCTTAAAATTAAGTAATGAAGAATCATTTATGATTTACCGTAGTGATAATAAATATAATACCAGCAAAATGTATTAACATATATTTCTTGTATTCCCCCTATAATCGAATACTCCACTTAATCAAATAAATCAGGTCTGAACCATTGATATTCATTTAAGCGGAGCTGACTGTATTTTAATTAGTTTGCTGTTTGGTAGCCAAATATTTATTTAGCCAGACCAAATATTTGGTTTGTCTGCCAGATAGGCAGCACACCGAATATTTGGTGCATTGCTAGTACAGTTTAGTGTTATAGTAGTGAACTTTTTAAATGAAAATAACTCCAAAATTGGCTTAAGATTTCTTTAAAAAATTAATCTAAGATATTTCTTTATTAATTTTTCGTTTGGCAAAAATTGCAGCAAATTCGGGCTAATAGAAAATTTTCCTATTTTATTTCTTTACTCAAGAAAAAAAGTAGTATTTTGATGAGTTAATATTTATACTATGCAGTATTTTCTTATAAGAAGTTGCTGCGTCTATTTTCAAATGTTACCTTTAAATTATATGATATTTTTCAGGTCTAACTATGCGTCGTCTACGAAGTCAGTCTGCATTACAAGAGAATCCTAATGTTTTAAAAGCTGTAAACGTAAATAAAGTTAGAGAAAAAGAAAATGTATGTATTACATCTAAGAAGAAATCTGATACAAGTACAATTGTTGATCAGATGCACATAAATTTAAATGTGAAAGCATCACATCATAAAACCCAAAAATCTAATAAAGAAAACTTAGCTTTTCAAAATTACAAAAGTGTGGTAAAAGAAAATAAGGAACTAAACACTTTTAAAACACAGAGTTCAAAAATTTCATGCAAAAAGCGAGTATCAGAAAGTAAAGCAAATTGTGCACCAATTAAAGATGACATTGATCGCCAAGCCTCCTCACATTGTAGAAAAGATTCTGAAATAATTTCTGATAAACTACCCGTGAAGTCAAAGCGAAAGAAATCCAGCCCAAGCCATTTGGAAAATGCAACAGTGAAGAAAGATGCACAAAATAGCAGAATTGAGAAAAAATTACATACGTTGCGGCCAAGGAATAATAATTTGCAAGTAGAAGACAAAAAGTCTGTGTCTGTTGTAAAGCAGCCCTCAATAAAAAAAACTGTTGATAAGAATTGTGGCAAAACGAAAATTGCCAAACAGAACTCCAACAAGATTGACAAGCTTAGAAAAACTCAGAGTGATTCAAAACTAAAATTGGGGAATAATCATACAATAGAAGAAATAATTAGAAATAAGAAATCTGTATCAAAACTGTGTGACAGTTTTAATTACAAAATCGATTCATATTTTGTAAAAAAGACTGTATTACCACCTACTGATCTTCTCAAGAAGCATTGTCCAATATGGAAAAAAGAACCAAAATTAATGTCTAAAAGAAAGTCTGAATATGATATATATGACATATTACAGGATGAAGACATGGCTTCCGAAACGCCAGTGAAGGTTAAAAGAAGACGTATGCCTGCAAAGGACAGAATTAAGATTAAAAAAGTTTATAAACCAAAAGAAAAAAATGTAAATGCTGTAAAAGATACAAAAAAGAGAGTAAATGATATTTCAGATATAGATTCAGCTGAAATTCCAATAGATCTGCAGGAATGTGAGTTAGAAGTCATAGATGATAATTCCAAAACTGTGTTGACTAGCCCTTGGAAACAAGTACTTAGCAATCCCAGTACAGAACCTGAGACTGTAGTCTCAAATCTGCTTAAAGAACTGGATGAATCTTTTCCCAAAACGTCTACTCCTCAAAAAAGATTGTTTGAGAAAAAATTAGATCTGCTTGGTAAAAATTTTGGGGAAGATACAAGTACTATAGCAGAAATATCTTGCATACCAAATACAAACTCTTGTAACTTTGTGGAAACTATTTTTCAAACTCCTAAAGTTTCTCCAAAAAGAAATATACAACAAAACAATGCAATCTATATTGAAAAACCAGAAACTAAATGTAAATATAATTTTGTAGTTAATCTTTTTGAATCTCCCCCTAAAGATTTAAAAAAGCAGCGAAAAATGGTATTGGACTTGAGTGAAACAAAATGTAAGAAGTTATTAGTTGATGAGCCTAACAGTTGTTTTTTAAAACCAAGAAAATCATATATTTCACCTGATCTTGTAACAAAACATATTGCCAAAACTAAAAGGACTAATATTCCTGAGAAACAAAAACCAGCATCAAAGGTAAGTTTTTTTTTTTTTAATAGGTTAAAATTAGCGTAAATATACAAACCAGCCTATAAATTATTCTTATCAAAGTATGTAACATTTTCATTTACGTAAAATTACAGTTGAAATTCATTTGCTGTAAGTAACTTTATAATTTAACTTAAATAAACTGAATTCATACTCAAAAGTGTAATAAAGATCAATCACATGTAAGATAAAGCAAAGTATTTGATTTAAGAAACACTACATTAGAGGTTGTAATTGTTTTTATGTAACTGCTGAAAAATATTTTCTTACATTTTGCAACTTTTTCTGATATTACTGATTTTTCAAAATGTATATATTTTATTTCTCCTTTTCAACTAGAATACAGTATTACCAAGATGTCTCTCTTTTCCCAAAGGAAATTCTCTCTAAATCTCTACCAAGTCAACACCAATTTTATTATTCGGCTGACGTTCTTCCATATTGTTTCTGTACAAACCTAATTTTTTGCCATTTACTTTGTGAAATATTTTGCAGCATTAATCTGCAAATAGTGTCCCCCCCCCCCTTACAGCTTATTTTCTCTGCATATTGCAGTCAGAGTCCCACATTTAGATAATGCCATCGTTGCTATCTGGCAAGGGCAGATCTAGAAATGCGTCAAGGAGGGGGCGGTTGGTTTTTAGCCAACCTCTTACTATGTATATGTTTCATACATGCTTGAAGGGGAGGGGGGCTGCCACAGCATTTTCATCTAGAGCAACTAAATTATAGAAATTTAGCTAAAGACGTCCCTGAACCTATTTTCCTTTTTCGTTGATACCAGAAGTATCTAAAATTGCATTTTAGAACTTCAATTTCATAATAATTCCGTTGCCCCCCCCCCCCCCCTTTGTAAAATTTGTGTATAACACAACGCAAGTTTCAAATTTGTAATTACATTAGCTTAGAAATTAGAATCAGAACACAAGGGTGGAAGCATTTCCGAAACAGCTGATTTTGTGAACTGTACCGTGCATGGCATAATGGGACTGTCCAAAATCAGCGACCTGGCAAATGTGGTGCACCACAGGCCATAGATGACATAGGCGAACGACGGTTGCGGATCTGCGTTCGGGCAGATAGACGGGCTACCGTTGAGCAACTGACCACCAAAATGAACCAAGGGGCTACCAAAAGTGTCTCCCAAACTACTATTCAGCGAACATTGCTGCGTCTGGGCCTCCGAAGCAGACACCTGTTTCGTGCACCTATGCTGACTGCTGTTTAGCGACGACGAAGGCTAGAATTTACACGCCAGTACAGCAGCTGGACGTCCACTGAGTGGCGACAGGTAGCGTTTTCAGGTGAATCGCGTTTTATGCTGCATCGGACAGATAGACGTTGGCGGTTTGAAATAACTATTAATTTTAATTTATTCTCTTTTTCCAAATGATGATCAAACAAAAGTGCTAATTTCATTCAAGTTCAGTCTGCAAAAAATATTTATCAATATTTCATTAAGAATAAATTAAAATAAAATGGTATTCTAAGCTAATATGATAAAAATAACTTCCACATTTAAAACTAATTGAAATATTTGCAGGATAGAATAGGATTATAATTTCAATTTTGAGAAGAAAAAACTTTTTAAGCTAAGTTTTACTTCAGTTTGGAAACAAAACTGAAAAATTCCTCAAAATATCTAACAAAAATAATAAATAAATTACGCAAAAGGATTGAAATCTGAAATGCAGCAAGCAATTTTCTGCGAAACATGTTGCAATGTTTGCATACATCTTTTTATTACTTAATTCTTTTTAAATTAATTTCAAATAATAAATCAAATGCTTATTTGTTTCAAATATGGTACTTTCCTCAAAGTAAGTTTATTGCAATGCAAAAGCCATTTCATACAAGGATGTGATAGTTTTTGAACTTAATAATTGTATTATTTTCGGATGAAACAGGATTGAAGACTAAAATACAACAATCAGTTCTCTGCGAAGCTCAAGTTAAATCAGGGGTGCCCCCTCCCCCTTAGAAAAAGGGCCCACCGCTACTAAATTTTGCAAAGACTCCCACCCCCACAAAAAAAGCAAGAGCCCCCCACCTCTAAATATGAAAAAAAAAAACCCTCTCAAAACAACCCTCCCTAAAAATTAAATCTTACATGGAAAATAAATTTGCAAAAAGAAAAAAAAGATAATAAAAAAAAATTAAAATACATTATTGCAGTATAAAAAGCTATCCTATACTTCCATATGAGAGCTTCGAAAGTAAAAAAATACATGAAATATTTGAAGGATGCAAAAAGATTGAAATCTAATACACAGCGATCAATTTTTGGCGAAGCACGTGGCTTCGTGTTCACAAACTTTTATTTTTCCATTACTTTATTTATTTTAAACAGCTTTTCAATAAATGTTCTATTTTAGCTCAAAACAAATTAAAAATTTAATGCTTACGCCTTTCCGATTCGATGTTTTCCTGAAATTAAGTTCACAAAGAGAAAATAATTATAATAATCATAAAATAATATTTAAATAAAAAAAGCTGTCCTACATTTGCATATAATAGCATCCAAACTGAAAAATAATTGAAATATTTGAAGGATGCAAAGAGATTGAAATTTCATACACAGCGACCAATTCTCACGTGGTTCCATGTTTGCATGTTTTTATTCTTCCGAAATTTAAGTTCACAAAAATAAAATTAATTATAACAAAAACAAAAGCTATCCTTCATTAACATATAATAGCTTCCAAACTGAAAACTAATTTAAATATTTGAAAGATGCAAAAAGATTGAAAGCTTATACACAGCGATCAACTTTCCGCGAAGCACGTGGCTCCATGATCGCATACTTTTATTCTTCCATTACTTTAATTTAATATAAACAGCTTTTCAATAAATGTAAAATCAAATGCTTATGCCTTTTCGATCCGATGTTTCCCTGAAAAAAAGTTCACAAAAAGAAAAAATAATACTCATAAAATAAATTATGAAAATGAAAAAAGCTGTCCTACATTTGCATATAAGAGCTTCCAAACTGAAAAATAACTGAAATATTTGAAGGATGCAAAAAGATTGATATCTTATACACAGCAATTAATTTTCCGTGAAGCACGTGGCTCCATGTTTGCACTTTTTTTATCGGTTTAATCTTCCATTTTTTAACAGGTTTTCAACAAGTATTCTATTTTAATTCAGAAGTAATTGAAAAGCAAATGTTTATCCCTTTCAAATTCGATACTCCTCCCTGAAATTAGGTTCACAAAAGCAAAGCAAAACAAAAAAGAAAAATAAATAAAACTACATTTGCACAATAAAAAAAGTCTATTCTGTATTGATAGCTTCTGAACTTTACGGCTTATCCTAGAATTGGCGACGCAGAGGGCTTAAGGATTATCCCCCCCCCCCCTCAAGCTTCACACAATGGCTCTTTGAAAAAAAAACTGCACATAGGGGAGTGGTTTTCAGCCATTTTTCTGATCATTAGAAGCGATCTGATTGGTCAAGCTGCGTACGTTTGCTAAATGAAATTCCGCGAACTGAAATTGTTTCAACAGGCGTCGAAAGTAAGATTTTTATAGCACTTGCGGGAAAAAAAAGAGATTTTAGAGGCTAAATCATGAAAATAGAGACTTAAGAGACACTCAAAAAAAAAAAAGAGAGAGAAATAGCTAGATAAGAGACTAGTTCCGAGGCCTGCGGGTCAGCAAATTTTAGGTTTTTTCTCCCCTATAAGTTATAATAATAATAATACAAAAAAATAAATAACAGTAACTCAGGATGTATTTACTATTAAAGTGCTGATCGAAAACATCGGATATATACATACAGTGGCTCCTAAAAGTGTTCGTACACTTTGAAATTTTTTAGTAAAACCAAAATAACTCAAAACTGAATTTGAATATGAAGTCCAATATTTTTTCACATCATTCCTATGTCATTCTAAATACAACCCTTTGGTTTTTTCAAAATATTTACGGATCTTCTTTTTGAAATGGGCCAAAAACGAAGAGACAGAGAAATAACACACCACAAAAGTCATCGTACACTCGAATATTTTCGAATAAATTCATGATAAAATTATCATATGCCGTTTTATTAATATTTTTGCATTATTTTGACCCTTATAAGTCATTTGGCTTTAATTTTTTGTTTATTTATTCCTTAATATTGTGCTTATTACTATAAAATTGCTGGTATTCGTAAAAAAAAACGCAAACACCATTCGAAAATTGAATTTTTTCCCCACAGTAGGGGTAAATTGGTTTGAAATGTCTCTAAGATAGTTAATTTATTTATTTGTATAGTAATGTGCTTAATAAAATGCTTTAAAGAAAGGAATCGGACCGAAAACAAGGTACGAAAAGGTCAACCGGCAAAGTTGACAAAATGTGATCGGAGATTTAAAGTTAAAAAAATTATGAAAAATACACATTTGAGTGCTGTAAAAGTATCTACAGAGTTAAAAGAAAAATTTTACATTTAATTTTCACCAAGTTCTCTGATTAACTGGATTAAATGGGACCTCTTCCCGCAGAAATTTTCTTGGTCGTGCGAAAAACAGAAAACTTACGCTTTTCATTGCAAAACCAATGATAAATAAGCTTAAAACGTTTTAGAATTACGTCTTACTTACAGACAAAAATGAATTCAACGTTTTTGGTTAAATTGTTGTATAATTGTAAGTAGAAGAAAAAAATAGGAACTTAATCTTAAGAACTTAGTTGGATCAGTTAAACAGGACGGTGGAGATGTTCTAGTGTGAGGGTGCATATCAGCATCAGAACTTGGTAGTTTGGAATTTTTTGATGAAATAATGAATCATGCTATTCCTTTAAATATTTTAAAAACCAATTTTGAACTCTTAGCCAAAAATTTGGTTATTGGAAACAACTTTGTTTTTTTATCAAGATAACAATAAGAAGCACACGGTTTTCAACATTTGCGTTTAGTCCCTCGAAAATTGTCCTAAACTTTAGAAAATACCCCCTCAATCTCCAGATTTGAACTTAATGTAACGTATTTAGAGATATTTGGACGCTAGATTACGAAAATACGGCTTAAAAACGAAAATAGAGAAGTTTTAATATTTTTTAAAAACTTTTCATGTAGTTTTGTTAAATATTGATCACAGATCTTATAATTAAATACCTATTCCAAAATAT
Organism: Uloborus diversus; assembly: GCF_026930045.1. NCBI lineage: Eukaryota > Metazoa > Arthropoda > Arachnida > Araneae > Uloboridae > Uloborus > Uloborus diversus. The sequence continues at coordinate 61,836,187 of NC_072734.1, read as the reverse complement.
TAATTCTAACTAATGGAATGGGGCCTATTTCGTTGAAAGTCGTAGGTGTACGAAGACTTTTGGGAGCCACTGTATATATCAAAATATTCGGATGTATATCAAAGTATCGGATATTTTTGAAAATATGATGATCTTTTCGAACCCTGATTAGGGGCCTCCACACTTCCAAGTCCGGCCGTGTGCATATTACAAACAAAGCTAGTATCTGTTTCACTAAATATGATACTCTTTTTTTTGTTATGCCAATTGTCAATTTTTGCCTTGTCAATTTTTTAAATTTTTGTCAGTATTTTATAAATTTTGGTCAGTAAAGTCAGTATTTTTGACCCTCCAAACAGTTTTATCCCCCAATGTAAATACGAATGCAAATAAAGTATTTGTGGAAAAGCATAAATAATTTAATTTTTACAGCCTGTTAAGTTTTTTTGGATTTCATAGCTTCTTGCTTTTTTCTCACTGGTAGTCTCGCCCTATAATGAAAAATTATCCCTGCTTCTTTGTGTTTTCTGTCATTCTATGTTTAAAAAGGACAAGGAAAACTAGGGAATTGTTTTCTGGAAATTTATGTAGCAATCTTGAATGTGCATTAAAAGTTGCTGAATGCAGAAAATGTCTACTTATGCTTTAAATTATTAAAATGTCTACTTATGCGTTATATTACTAACTCCACTGAGTTTAGATTTCATTTAAGACTTGTCACTTGTAATATGCTTTTTAATTTTGAACTTTTTTTTTTTTTTTTTTTTTGGTCTCTCGAAATGTAAGTCAAATATTGGTTTTAATAATGTTTTATTGTTTTTCTTCCAGAGCAGACAAGAATTATTGATTGAAAAAATGAATAAGGAATTTGATGATATAAGCAGCCTGGAATTATGTATTGAATAGTTGCAGTTACAGTAAGTTTGTTTCTTTTTTATTTTTAGTTCATTGATTTTGCTTTCCTTATTAGCAATGGTTATACATTTCTATTAAAATAGTCCAAAGGTGGCAGTTGTTCTAACATCTGATTTTCCTAAAAAATATTTATCTTGATTTTTTTTTTTTTGCTTTTGTCCTCATATTCCTTGTTAAAAAAAAAATATCTGTATTGTGTTCAATTCCTTTTTCAAGCAGTTCAGATGCTAATGCTGCTCACCATAATGCTTTTTTTTTTCTTTTTTTGTCCTTCAACTCGCATCATACTGGCTATTTTCTTAAATATTATAGTATGGTTTGTGAAACATAACATTTTGTCTAATAACTGGTTGCATGTGACTAGCAAATTTCCCCCTTCTCCTCTTATATTTTATATCCAGATTCATACCATAAACATTCAAAAGCAAAACTTAACACTTTTGTGAGTAGAAAAAGTTCATGTTTGGACGCAACTTTTTTATCTCTAATTTACTTTTTAAACCATCGAGTAATATTACTTGCTGAGACAACTGCACAACATGTTATTGATTTCATAAATAGAATGTGTTAAGTGACACTAATATTATATTTTTAAGTATTCATTTTATTTTTCAGATTATTTTTTGGTGGGTACATGATTGTAAAGTACTTTGAAGAAAATTCCCCATTCACCCTTTTAAAATGTACTAATTTGTAATGTGATTTATGCATGTGTAAGAAATTAAGTAATTCATTTAATTTTTTTAAGTTCTTTTTTGATGTGCACTTACATACTCTCACACATGTGGTATATTGAAAGAGTCAACCTTAAAAATTAACTGGAGTGAATAGTACTTTTAAAAAAGCAGCTATTGTGTTGGAAAATTGTTTTTAGATACAGTATTTTTTTTTTTTTTTAATTTTTATATAAGTTTATTTTGTTACTTTGATTAATGCACTTGTGTTATGCAAGCTGGTCACAACTTTTGAATTTGCATTTAGTTGGTTTGAAATGTTTCAAATTGTATGCTTACTATGAAAGTTTAAAAAAAATTATGATTAATTGGGACGGTCAAGTAACAAAAGGGGGTTACATTACATTTAAAAAATGATCGCAATTGACTTCCTAAAACTGGGATTCCCAAAACTATTTGATCTCCTTGTGTTTGTGCAGAACTTTTGCATATCAAACTATACCTTTTATTTCTTGTTTTTCCGCTTTATTTTATAGTCATTGTTAGAGTGTTCTAAAATTTTAATGACTATGGAGGTTACATTTTGTCAAACTAGCAGTTATTTTCTGGTGAAACTGATTAAGAATAGTTACTAAATTTTTTTTGGATATGCATGAGGGAAAATCCTAGCTTTTGTCAAGCCCAAATTTTCAGTTTTCTGTTTTGTATGCTACCATCATTAATTTTTGCCAAATAAAGAAAAGTCTAGAACTGCACCCGTAAAATGTTCATGCCTCGAGGCAGTGTATGTGTATTTATGTACAGTAGTCTCACACACTTAAGTGTTTCTCTCAGTTGACTAGAGTCTAGAGTTCTGACTAAAACAAATAAAAATAATATGTACTTTAAAATGTTTTTCCCAGAACTTCTTTTTCTCAATACTTACAATTTTCAAAAATGATCCGGTGCAAAAGACAGAATTCTGCTCTCCTAATTCAACGTCTGAACATTTGAATGACTTGAAAAAGTTTTATAAAACTATCTTAACTTATAAAATACTTCTCAAAAATTTGTGAACTGTTTAAGTTGTGTGCATTTTAGTTGATTTCTGTTAATGTCACTTTGAACCAGCAATCACTAACATAAATTTTCTAATGCTTCGACAATTTTTTCATATATTCTTTCACTTTAAACTTAAGATTTAAATTGTGCTGAAATGAAGCTGAGCTTCATTTACAGTCCTCTCTCACTAGTGCATCTTTTTTTGTCAGCCCTCTACGCCTACATATAAATGAGAAATTACTAACTGTGTGAATATGTAGTCAAAATACAACACAATACTTAGTAGCTCAAAGTTGTATTTTGAAACTTTTTTTCTTATTTTATTTTGTTGCTTTTTAGTCATTCATCCTGCTGATACTCTCTTAAGGCCACTTTCATTTTAAGCAATATAACTTTACTTAAAATTTGAAAAATTTTTGTATGGTAACAACACTAAAACTGTGTCGAAGAACAGCAGCAGAAAACTTTCTGGAAAGAAAGGGTGGCAGGATGAGCCACTCTCTGCATACAAAGATAATTTACTCCACAGGGTGGCACAAAAGTAATGTCATAATTTGAATTGACTGTCATCTTTCCTGATAATGCCAAATGTCACTGCTTTGATATTTATGATGTAAATATGTAGCGAATTAGTTGTCAACAAGCCATAGAGCTATACACACCTCAAGAACATGGATTTATTGTTACTGCTTATTTGACAAATTTTAAATCTTGTTAAAACCAGTGGCGGCATTACATTTGTGGGGTCGAGTTTCTTAAATATGTATTTCCACACTGCGGTACCAAAACACATTAAGTAACAGGAAGTGGTCATAAAATCGATTTAATATGAATAAAAATTAATGTTTAGAAACAATTAAAATTTTGATTCATTTTTTAATAAGTTATCATACAAAACATCTTGATGCTAAAGTTTTATACCCTTTGGAAAAGTTTTAATGCATGATTTTTGGAATTCAGAAGAACAGGGAATCTTGTTACTAAGCTATCAGTGCCCAGTATGGTGCTGTTTTGCCACTACAGCTGAGAAGTTTTTTTTTTTTTTTTTTTAACCATTTGTGCTTTGAAAATAATTCTCTAACCTCCTGAGACATAAAAAAAATCTTTCTCAACTAGCTGAGCTGATTAGGATAGTTAAAACATAATTGAAGTACCAAAGTTATGTATGAAAGCACTTTTTAGATCTTACTCTATAAAATCACCCAGGCAACTTCAAAATTGTTCATCACTGAATAATCTAGTCTCTTTGGCGCTCTCAGCTTCAATGAGATGGCATCTGCTTCCAGCTCTGTTATTCACTATTCCAGACTAATGAGTTCATAACAAGGACGAAACTGCAGTCTCTGGATGTGATAACCGGTCTGTTGGTATATTGCTTGTAATTTTTCTTGCCTCATGCTAAAAATTTTACTCATAATTGAAACATTTTATTTTTCATTTTCAAAATCCAATCCAGATAATATAGAGCCAACCATACAGAAAAATAATTATCATCAAATCTTGTGTTAATTTCATTCAAAACTAAATCTATTTCTTCATACAAAATATTAAAAAATCAATGTTTGACTACACATCATCATGTGGATTTTTGTCACTTTTTTTTTCTTTTTTTTTGCGCCTTTTTAAAATTGGCTTGAAGGAAAAAAATTTCGACAAGTTTTACGATTGATTGAAATATGCATCTATGTAAAATCTATTTTCAGTTTCAATTGTTGATTGAACTATAGTAGTATAATGCACAGATCAATTGTAGATTGAACTGTGGCTTGGATAGTCCCAAAATTAAGGGTAGGGAATTGAAGATGTTTTGATAGAGTAAAGCATTTTTCAAAAACTTTCCTCAATACAAACAAATTGAATAAAAATTCAAACGAGGTCATACATGCTAAAGGGCATGAGCTTTTTTTCATCATTGAAAGAATCGTTTGGCAATAATTCTTCCAGTCATCAAATCACTGCTTTAAAGATATAGAGAAATAATTTTATGGTTTTAACTCTTGAAGATCATCTTGTGTCACTCCGAGGTTGCATAATTATAGAGCCCAATAAAAGGTATTTGTTGATATGTTTTTAAATATTCAATAATCACATGCATTTTTAAGAAGTTTCTATGAAAGCAAATAATGCATTGAGCAGCTGAAACATGTTTCTAGCAGAAAAAAGCGATGAACACTCATTAAATAAATATACACTTAAAAAATGAATGTAAAATATCAACGAATTTTCTTGTGAAAACCATGCTGCCACACCACTTTGCACGGGCCTCTCATATTAAACATACCATCGTTACACTGGGCACACAAGTATGAAATATTTAACCTATATGAGGAAATGTCTTCTTTAGTTAAAATTAATCATGGTTCTCTCAGTTTTTTATGTTTTGAAAACGCCGGAAAATACTTCCTGAATTTCTAAGTCATCATCCAAATAATGAAAAGCACTTTTTCTAGTCGAGGAATGTGTCGAGTTTTATCAAATAGTTACTGAGAACCAGCGAGATTTTTTTCAAATGAACATTGATTTCCGACTTACATAAATTGAATTCAATCATTTACTATCATTCTGCTCAAAAAATTTGGAGGTGCGACTGCAACCTCTTGACCCCCCCTATTTGCCGCCCCTACCACGAACCTTGAAAGTCTTAAAAGCTATCAGTGAAGAAGAAATCTCCAATTTGGAGCCAGATGTTTTGCAAGCAACAATTGAAAATTCTATAAAACGAGCGCAATTATGCATCAACTCGGGAGGTAGTCATTTGAGCAATGTATTTTTTTCCAAGCAATGTCAACAATTTTATTTTCCAATAAACTTTTGATTAAAACAAGTTCTTTTTCTTTTATTTATAAAAAAAAAATGGCAGCCAATTCAAATTATGACATTAGTTTGTGCCACCTTGTATAAACAATCATGGATACAGAAATAAAATATTGCATTACATTATTTTTAAGTTCATATTAAGTCCATTCCAAAGAATATTTAGTCAAGTTTATTGATAATGACATTTATTATCCTTTTATATAAAAATATTTATATAATGTTCTTTTAAGTGTTTCATTTCGTAGTAAAATCTTATCATATTTGTTTTGATGTTAGCATGGAGTAGTTTAAGATGTAGTATTCAAAGAATCTACGCCTTTTAGAAAACATGAAAAGGTTTGATTTCATTGTACTTGTGTTACAGCAACATCTAAAAGCATTTTGCTAATGAAGTTTTTGAATAGATAAAAATTATGTAAATATCATCTTATTGTGTATCATTTTGTAGTTCCTAGGTGATTCAGTGAAATTCAAGAGAAAAGCATTTGTTTAAACATTACATTAAATGTGCAATTTATAATTTTAGTTTCTAGTTGTGTTATTTTATTGTGTGTGATGTTAAATTGTGTGGACAATAGCAACTTTTGATTATTAACATAACTAAATTGCTTGGTTTAGTTATTAACTTAATGTTGAAGATATACTATAGTTGTAAATTTGCTCTATTCAACAAGGAAGCAATTTAATTTGTATTTTTAAATAATCATTTTTCTGTATTTTCAATTAACTTAGCATCAGCATAATTTTAGTAGAGTTTTTAACACATGTAAACAGTAATAGTTTTTTTTTTTTATTATTATTTATTACCCATTCATTTTACTTTCTAAAAGATTTGCTACTGTTGGAATGTAAACTTTTTATTGTTTCATAAAATTAAAGAATTTTTCAACTTTTTTGGTTTTAATAAGTTACTTTGTATTCTGAAAATGTTACTGTGATAAAAAACGCAGCTGAAGAATCTTGTGTGTGGTTTTTTTCCCTCCACAAATGGACAGAATTAATGGCAAAAAAGAAAAAAAAAATCTATTTAAATGAATATTCAAAAGACGTCTTAAACATACAGTCTTATACAAAAGAAGTTCAGAAAAAACAATGAGAAATGAATACAGAAAAATTAATATCTCATCGTCTGTAAATATGGCAATAGATTGCACAGAATTTGTAGATTACTGCATACACGTACTATTTCAGGGTTATATGCAACATCTTTTTCTAGTTTTTTGTGGGATGTCTTTTCATCTCTCACTTATTTTGCATTGAAAAAGGGATTCCTTGTAACTCTGAAACAAATGCATGCAGTAATGTGCAATTATAAGTTGTTATTTCTGATTTTTACTTTTCATGCACAAAACAATACATTATTTTTGTGTACTCCAGAGGTAAAGTGACATAGCAAGCAAATATAATATCCAGATCTCGATTCAAAGAGCTTCACTTTTCGTCTGTAAATTTCAAGTAGCCTATGTAGTTAAGCTTTTCCAGCTTAAAACTATAAAGGCTATGTACTGCGGTGGAAAAGGTAAGGGGCTACATATGCTAATTTTTCTTTTCTTTATTTCATACATTTTTGTCATCTATTGTATTTGATTAAATGAATCAATTAACCAACGTTTTGAAGCACAAAAATTGCAAATTACTTCATACACGTATTTTGGTGTTACAAAGGAACATCTTTTTCAATGCAAAGAAGGGTAAGCTTCTGGATGAAAAGTCCGTAACACCGAAACATGTGTCTGAAGTAATTTGCAATTTTTGTGCTTCAAAACCTTGGTTAATTGATTCATTTAATTTTCAGCACAAAGGTATTTATTCGTTATTGAGCTTGATTGTAACAAGCTTTTTTATTTGGTTTCTGCCAAAAATAAAGCATACCCAAAAAATTTCAAATTCCAACATTTCCTTTCTTAGTATAGAATCCAAAACATGTTTCAAATATCTCAAAAATTCATTTCTGCAGATTTTGCCCTTTACCTTCCCACAGCAATGCATGTTTCAGACATAGCTTAATTGCAGCTTTTGAGCTGAAATTATGTAAGTAGCGCAAGATAAAAAAAAAAAAAAAGTTACTGTAGAGATCCTGATCAATCCAAATATTACAAACAAATACCAAAACAGTCTGTTGTGACATTCAAAAAATGCAGTTTCACCTTCATTAGTGATCCATTATTTGCTTGCCGTCCTGACTTGCTCTCTGGCCAGGGCTGCCATTACACTCAGCATTATAATCCAATATTGTCATGACAATTTACCCATAGAGTACTACACATTTCAGCTTGAAATGCTGTGAAATTGAACCTAAAGGCCTACATGAAATATTTTTCGTTATAATTAGCATTAAAAATAACTTTAAAGGTATCCAAACAGTTTTCATTTTTAAACAAATTGTCAGATTAAGAACAAAATAAATTACACATCTATAACCTGCGTACTAAACAGGAATTACTGTAGAAGAATGTAATGTTCATTTGTTAAAATTATTTGAATATAGCTTCACAAACATTTCCATTCCTGAATAAGTAACGTAAAAGAAAGAGAAATCTTAGTCATATGAGCAAACCTACACAACTGGAATGTGTAAAAAGGTATGAATGTCTACTAATTTGTTTAAAACCATTTAATATTGTAAGCTCTGAAATTAATAATGGTTTTTTTTAACATGATTTTTTTAAATAAATAAAAATCTATTTCATTGAAAAGCACTTTGTTCAGGTATGTTGCCATTAAATACGTTCGACAAGGTCATTAATCATTTTGAAAAAAAGATTTTCATTAAATAAAAAGGAGAAAGTCAGGATATTTTCTAGAGACCTGATTTCGACCTTTCCTGTACTTCAAAACTTAACTTGCACTTAAGATGTCTGCCTGCTTATCTTGTTTTGGGCAGGATGTTATTAAGATCAAGCAATAAAGCAAAAACGAATTTCATAAAATTACATGGATCTATACAATTTACAACACGCACCCACAGTTTATTCCCTCTAACCTGTTAACCCTTTTCCTATAATTCACCATGGCCTTTGCGAGACATAATTGTGGTTGTCCTGATTAAGAATAATTTGTCCTGATTTTCTTAAAAGTCATTTTCAGAAGTCCCAATGGGTTTTCAGTTTGTCCCCGGGGGAAACGAGACCTTAGTCTTAATTTTTAAAGGTTAAAATTTGCGATACACTTGGTAATCGGTAATCAACCACTTGTTGATTAACCTATCAGACAATATTGACTTATTACTCCACTAAAAAAATTTTTATGCAAAAACTATTTACACTTAGAACAAGTTACGATGCTGAATGAGTTTTAGTTCTTTCTCAATGTGCTCTGCAACATGACATAAACTTAAATAGAATAATTATGAGGCTGTTGAGTCATTGGACACAAAACAAAGTATTACCGTATATACTTGCGTGGGGCCGTGGTGACCTGACCGTTAAGGACTCGGACTCATTACTGAATTGTCCTGAGTTGGATGACAGCCGGTTGAAGATTCTCCGTGTTCGTGACTGGGGGGGGGGGTCCTAAATATATCATGGTCAAAGTCCTTCAAGCAAAACAATACCTCCGGGGGCGCTGAACCAGGAATTGCTTCACTTCTGGTCCGGATCAAAAAACTTTATTGGTATTAATTCAAAATCAAAGCAACAAGTAACAAAAATGGTATCAGCGAAATTGAACCCTTCACAAAAATTGTTCACAAAAATGAACCCTTTTTGACCGAAAGGATAAAAATCTTACATTTTTTAACATAAGAATGTGCGTTACATTTCATTTTCTTTCTTTATTTTAATAGTTTTTACACTCAAAGATCACCTCAACTTATATTCAGGTTTTCGATTTTTTCCCGATTTTTCTCTTAAAAGTAGGGTGGTTGATTTATAATATGCAAGATCAAATTATACGCGAGTGTATACGGTTTTTCTGGCATTTAGCTTAATTTATTATTTAATTTACTCTCACCCATAAGGATTCTGGTATAGATTCTAAATGAAGGATGAGAAAAATCTTATATAAAACCAGTAAAATGCAGGATTAAAACTTTTACAGGCCATGGAGTTCTCAGTTTTATTAACTCTAAAGCCTTTAGAATACCCCACTAATATTTTCAGTTGGTTGGCATGGTTGTAAAAAGGGACGTTTTACTCTGGTACAACAGATGAACCAGAGATGTAGCACTAAATTAAATTGATATACAGTTGACACTCCATTTTACAAACATTTAATACACTAACACTCAGGTTAATCCGTAAACAGCTTGCCAGTCTCAAAAAATCTGTGTTGACAACAATGTTGAAAACAATACTATTCCATTATAAAAACTCTCAATGTTATGCATTTTTTGTTTCAAACAGTTCATAAAATCCAGTGTCAACTCTGTATTTCACTGTTTAAATTAACTGTGTTGTTTAACCATGTAAAATTCAAGAGCATAGTTTTAGAAGAAAGACTTTTTGGGTAATGTTCAGAATCATAGGATATTTATATCTTTCTTCCATTATCACATTAAGATGGCCCCCATTTTTAAGTAATACACTAAACATATTTCCTTCGCCTTGAGGCTAGACACACTTTTATCTGCGATCCAAGACTTCCTTTAGCATTGGATAAATGATGTTGTTCCAATTTTCTTCCCAATGCAGATGTCTAAACTGAATCAAATTCTTTTTAAGTCTTGACAACTGAGTCGCTGTTTCTGGAAACCCCTTAAACAGAGCCTAGTGAAAAACAAGCAGATAAGTTTGGATTTGATAAAAAGGCAAGTTAGAAACAATTTCTATTTTATGTATAGCTGATATATTAGTTAACTTTAATTGTTTTTAATAATAGGGAAATGTGGGGCAAAGTAAAATAGTTAGATAGCATATCTTTTTCAAAATGAGGAAATTAGAAATTAAAAATTAGCACATAGGGAAATAACAATGTATTTTATTGGAAAAATCTTGCAATAAAATATTGTATTTGATTTTTGGTAGTAAATTTGCACCTTCAAAAAGGGGGGGGGGGATTTTTGCTAAAAAAACAAAATTAGTAACACTAATTTTAAAAAATCTGAGGACACCTCACTGCTTCATTTTTATATGTATTAAATAATGCATGTTTTTTGAATAACTAAAAAAACAAGGAAACACTCAATTAAATATTTTCTTTCCTAGTTTAACGTGAACCCATGCAAAAAAGCATTTTATAGAGAATATGTTCCCAATATTGACAACTTTTACATGATTCAATGGATAATTCTCTAAATAACGCCAAATTGAAACCAGATTGGAATAATAACCTTTTTTACCAATTTGGCGACAAAACCAAGCGATCAAAAGCTTGGCGATATACCACCAATTGTTCGCCAAATTATAGCATCACTTGAGTTTGCATTGAAATTAACACATTTTCCCCAAAAAGGTTAAACATAACCCTTCTGTAACATCTGGATGCAACTAAAAGGGGAGGTGCACAACTAGACCCCACTAGGAATCTACATACCAAATTTCAGCTTTCTACTGCATACTGGTCTTGAGTTATGTGAAATACACGCATTTATACATATATACAGACATCACAAGAAAATTCGTGGTAATTAACTCTGGGATCAATCAAAATGCACATTTTGGGCATCTCTGTGTTCTTAGGTACATATGCATGTGCAGTCGGGCCGAAGAAAAAAACTTCAGGGGTAAGCAAAATGAAAATTTAGGCCGATTTTTTAGTGAAAACTTTATAAATATAATACTTTTTTTACTATGTAAAAGTAAAGTAAAAATTTATCACACTGTGTAAAAATAAAAAATTAAGTGAGACTTTTTTCTAGATATAATATTTTTGTTTAGAAATAAATTAATTCTAAATGAAAGAACCCTTTAATTTTATATCCATCAAGCATTTAATTACCATTGAGCAAAATTATTTTTCCATGCTATAAACTGATATTACTTGTCTACTCAATTTACAGGCATTTAGAAATTTTGCAGACTATTTTACAAGTCTTCTTCAAATGAAGTTCAATTTTTTTTTTCCAACTTCAATTAATTCTTTTAAATATTCATCAAGAGTTTTATGAATGTGTAGAACTTTGTGAAGGTTATAAAGTTTTCCAAGTTACCTGCAATTGCTGGCTGAGTTGAATGCTGTTGATGAACACTTTGCCATTAATGTCGTCTTTTACAAGCTCTGATAAACTGAAATGAAAAAGAATAAAGCCAATGAGTATTATGTTCATATTTTGATATAAAACATGTATATTGAGTACTGTTTTTCTCAGTTTTGGTACAATGACTCTAATATCTGTAAATGAGCTTAATAGATTTTTTCTGGTTACATCCATTTATCTATCCTTGCCCCAAAATTATATTCACATAAAAGTCACACATTTTTAGTCTAAATTACAAAAATGGTAAAATATGCAATAGTTTTCTTCTTGAGTTATCAGCACTACAAATAATGTCTTGAGAAAAGCTTGATCTTTTTGTTCTTGGCGTGTGTCCGTAATAAACTACTTCGGAAAGATTGGTGCCATTGCCTCGAAAGGTTGGACTTCTTTGTTAATAGATAAGACAACACAAGAAAGATTTACAATACATAGAGAGGAAATAACACCAGCACCGGCGGGAACCGAACCCGCAACCTCCGGCATATGAAGCGAAGCTTCTACCATAGTGCCACGGAGGCCCCGCTTGATCTTTTTCAAAAAAAATAAGAGTTAATTTTGCATTTGAAAATACTTTTGTGCACTCAGCCACTTAAATTCAAAATTTTTTAACAATAGTAACATTCCTAAGAAATAAAGACCTTTGTGCTGAAAAGTTAAAAAAGGTTAAAGAAAATTGTAAATGCATAAATTTGAAAAATTCCACACATGTTTCAAGGTCAGTAGTGGATGTACAAGTTTTGGGGCCTGTCATGATATCATTGGGGGGGGCTATTTGTCTATAACAAAACTAAAGAAAACATCACTTATAGACACATTTTTATCCCCTACAAGGTCCTCATGTATGTGGGGTGGAGGGCCCTTGCAGTGTGACATTTACGATACGGTGAATCTGTCACTGTTCAATGTCCTGTCTAAGGAATCTCTTTGTAAATGCAAAAAGAAGTGAACTTGTGGATGTAAAGACATCCAAAAGCTTTTGCTAATTAGTGAATTATATTTTTAACAAAATTTTAAATGAGGAAATACTGACCATGGAAATGAAATAGCACACACCGGAAGACAGCATCCAAACATATCAACTACCTTCATTGGCAAGTCCAGACCACTAGAGGAAGTATGTAGACTTACTCCTAAGTCAGCACACCCTAAAAGGGAATTATACATTGTTTGTTGAATTGGCTGAACATTTGAAAACAGAGTGAAAAGGCTTCAAAATGACTTGAAAAAAAAAGGTCTTCCACTTGAAACTTGATTTTGATCACTATTTCAAAGGAAAATCAATGACATAAGATGATATGAATAACTTGGTGGTAGTGCTACTTCCGTTAAAAAAAATTTGTTTATCAAAACATTTTCAACTTTTTTTCTTTTTAACATTAAACTTTGAGAGTAAATGCTTTATCTTCTATGGTCAAACTTTAAAATCAAAGAGTTAAGAATATTTTGCATCGTGATTTTCAGGCTAGGGGAGAAAAAAATGACTGCTTTTCTGTTAATCATACTACAGCTTCAACAAATGACATGCAATTTGCATGATGAAACTTTCAAATCAACGATGAAAAAAAAAACAATACCTATTTTGGCTTGTTAGGAAAAGTCGTATTTGCACTTTTTATCAAAATAGAGTTATGGTCACCAGGAGTTTCTTTGTCACCTATTTTACCTAAATACAATGTTTCATGGTCATATGTCAATGCAGGGATGAAAACAGTCCAAAGTAAAAAAAGAGGAAAAATTGTGTAGCTTAAAATTTGGATTTTTTAAAAAAATTTACGCAAAATTATACATATATATTGATACTATGCTGTCTTTTAAATATTAGTAGAAAATATTTGTTTTATTCTCCGGTCCACAAAATAGGTGAAATTAAAACTTTATAATGCGACGTCAAATGTTATAAAACTTCCATATAACTAAACACTCAATACAAGCTGAATCGTTAGACACCATAATTACAAAATGAAAATATCAGTGTTGCCAATCTTGGAGAAACTATTTGAGGAGCACTTGTGGTGATTTTGAGAAGCATTTTGAAGTTTTGTAGAGCAGCTGGGTATATTGTATACAAATCAATAAACTTAAAAAAAAAGAAAAAAAAAAACTAAAACCAATCTGAAACTGTTTCTAAGATGGCCATTTTAAGCATTAGCATAAAAATAATTACTTTAAAATTAATAAAACAGCTTTAAACACTATGTCATGCTTGGAGAGTAGAAGCATCTTTAATTTCCTATATTTACATGCATTATATCATAATAAAATAGCACAATATAATTGAAATAAATTAGAATTCATTAAAATCTTCAAGAGCTATATCTCTGGTAAGCATTAAAACTGTATCTGACAAATGATGTTGGCTTGAATGGGTGTGGCAGTCTTCAGGAGAAAAATATATATATGTAAGAAGAGTTGAAAATAATAGTCTACAAAAAGGTATTAATGTCTAAGCAGTAGAATGGCATAGCAGACAAAAATGAGAGAGTGTTAAAGCCGATGCAGTCAGATTTCAAAAGCTACATCTAATGATTGCACCGTCACTCTCCTGCGTGTCCCCCCCCCCCCCCCAACAGCTAGTTACTTCCATCAGTTACTTAGCGTCGTTCGTAGAAACTACAATTTTTTTTTGTAGCAGTTGGCAGCTGTGGATGAAACACATTTAACACAGAAATGAAAAACGTGGAGAAGCTAGTTAAAAAATTGTAATTTTTTAAAAATGGTTTAGAATTAAAAGATTTTTGGTCTCTTACGAAGCCTAACTGCTTTCTCTACCTTACAAAAAAGATGTCCACGAGGTGGGGGGGGGGGATCATTGCACAGATTTAGCCATTGAAATATCTAAGGAGGTTGTTTTTAGGGGTATTTTTCTGATTTGGGAGGAGGGAGTCAGTGGTATTTGGGAGAGTGCCCCATCACTCGGGGCGATGGGCACCCTGCTTAATATCGATAAAAATAATAGCAGAGGTAAACAAAGGAATGTTGACCGTACTGTTTTATGCTTGTCAGTAGAAAGACTGCCATTTTGAGAACACTTGGTGGTACTTAACCTTTTTTGACTTTTTCTAAAGTCATATTAAAAATCCTTTTTATTAAGCAGTTGGTATCTTTTGAAAAAAGAAAAAATAACCTTCTTTTTTGGATAAATGACACATGTCTGTGGCAACTTTATCTGAATCATAATCAAATGCTAAAGAAAAGAAAGAAAAAAAGCTTGCTACTAAGCTACGTTTAATATCAACAGATTAGCGAACCATCGGGAAAAGATTTAAATGTGGCAAACATTGGTGAAAAAACAGCAGCTCATTCTCCAAGAATAAGGCATAGAGACACCCAATCAGACTTTTTACATCCCTTTTTTTTTTCCTTACGCGATGAAACAAAATAAATTGGTTATTGTCCTTGAAAAGTTATTGCTCGTGTTCATGTTCAGGTAAGAAGCACAATCATATTCTAAGATTCTATACTCTGTTCACCAAAATGATAGACCTTTAAATAAACAAATGGGTTACCATATCCTAAGATCCTATAATCTGTTCACCAAAAAGATATACCATGAGTAAACAAATGGGTTGCCATAAGATTGGTACTTTTGGGGATTTTCTATGCAATAAAAATAAAATAAATCAATATTTGTCTGCTCGGCACTGAGCTGCTGTTGTCTGTTAAATTCCTAGTTGAACTTGCATAAAAGTCTTTCCTATTTAAGATGTTTTATTTAGCTTTAATTATTTCAAACTATTAAAATATAACTTCAGATGTAAATGAAGAGGCTGATTTTACACATAAACAGTTTGAAAAAAAAAAAAATTACAAGTCAAGATTTTTCTTCACAAACTAAATGAGATAGATACGTTATTCTATTAAACTGTAAAAGTATTCACTTCCAATAATACGTGATGAGTTAGGTTTAATATAATTGAGTATACTCTAATAACATATTCTGTTCAAACTTTTTTGGTCTCTAATGGGCATGTTCTTGAAATACGTAAACGAAAAGATCCAATGACTGTATTATTTCTTAACAAATTGATTGAAATATTTCCATTCGAAATTATATTTCATATTTCGTAGACATACCATTGATCTGTGCAAAGTTTACCACAATCATCTTTTCACATTATTCTAGTTTGTCCCTAATTTCTAAACAGTATCCCTTTGGCTCAGCTGTTTTTCCACCCTAATGTTATAGTATCTGGTGTAATGGTAATTCATTTGTATATCTTCTTAATATATAAAAATGGAGTTTGGTAAATTTGTTCCCTAAGATCTCAGAAACTACCCGGCAGATTTGACTGAAACTTTCACTGTTTGTTCAGTTTGGTACTGGGAAGGTTTATAGACCAGTTCGAAAAAAATCCAATTGATAGTTCCCTTTTTATTCCAATTTTAGTCCCAATTTTCGCATAAATGCCCCAACATGGGGGTGGAAAAAAACGTGCACATATTGACATTATATGTCCATCGAAAGCGCCAATTTTTCTGCTGAAGATAGCATCTGTTCGAAGTTTCTACGTTGTATAAAAAACGAGTTATGAGCTTTTTTGTTCCCTGTTCGAAGGCTTTCATCAACCCAAGTCATTATTTAGTGTGTCATCTCAACTCCCAAGAATTGTTGTATTGTTAAATATTTTTGCGTTTCGTCTGACTTTTTGAGGCTTTTCTCAAGTCAAATCTTAAAGTAACGTTTTCCCACAAGATTGGCTAAAAATAAATGGATTTGGCTGATCATTTTACTTTTAAACGGAACTTATGTAATTAATGGTTTATTATTATTATTTATGCTGATTGGACACTTGCTCACTATATCCAACCAACCAGCAGAAATATCACCAGAATTTTTTCAAAAAGATTTCAGTAGCTGATGCATTTGGCAGTTTTTTTCCACTGTCGCTGTTTTTGAGCCCAAAGACTACGTAATAATGTTTCTCAGCTTTCACCAAATAAACAAAATATCGCCAATCAAAGATACTTAAAAAAAAAAAAAAAATACTATGTAAAATAATTCAACAACTAAATTAGGCAAACCCATAAACCGCACTAAAACTTCCATTAATTTTTCTTTTTGCACGATTTCAAACAATCGCCAAATTTTACTACTTATTTTGGAAACATTTCGGATGAAACAGTTTAGCGCCATTTTATTTTGACCAAAAGTATCTCAGCATCTGGCAACAATATTTCTATAATAAAAATTAGTAAAGAGGGGGAGTATTATCGAAAGTGTCCCAAAATGATTCTCGCAAATTTGGTAAGATTTTAAACCGCACCAAGTGCCCATAAAAATTGAAATTTCCCAAAATAACTAAAGCAAGTGTAAGGGGAACACGGGCGGCTACATTTTTTAAAACAGTTCGTACATCAATAGCTATAGAGAGAAAGTTTTAGATTTTAAAAAAAGTACTAACGGATAAATCTTTTTAAACATGTAAAGTTTAATTTCATATTTTGGAAATTCTTCAAATTTGTATACACTTCGTGTTTTCGTTTCTAAATGAATACTATTTTGCTCTTTTTACTTACTGCTACTTTAGTTTTATGAGTAAGGAAGAAGCTAGATTTTAAATCACGTCAAAAAGGTGTGTTTTAAGTTCTTTCACTGAAAACAGAAAACAAATGCAAGTAACGATTGTTTCTCATAATTATTGCTGCCCCAGGCAACGCCGGGTATTTTTGCTAGTACAGTAAAACCTGTAAAGTTGACCACCTTTGTAAGTTGACCACCCGTCTATGTTGACCGCTTTTGTCAAGAACGGAATTAGTCCTATCTTATATAATGAAAGAAAACCTCTGTAACTTGACCACCTCTCTATCTTGACCACTAATGAACCCCAAGTTTGGTTTGGAGTATCGTAAAAAACCCTTTGTAAGTTGACCACTTGGTTTATTTTTAAAAATTTTATTCAACAAATTATTATTTTTATTATTTTTTTTATAGCTTTCCAAGAATATTTTTGATGCCAGACCACCATTTTACCAACTAATGAAACAGCAGCATAACTAAACCTCCTTTTGAGTTGAACCACATGGGAAAACTACTAAGAACCCTTTTATTCTCCAAACTTGTTTTTCTTTTGTTGTTAAACGAAAAATTTTTTATTTTTTGATTAACTATAATTTTTTAGGAACTATTAATATAAAATGATTAACTTTTCATAAACAATAAGACTTTTTTTTATCAATTTACTGAAATTTTAAATTTTCATAACATACTATACATCATTCTGGGAAAATAATCTCTAAAAATATTCGAATAACATTTTATATTATTGATTCAAAGTAATGCTAAACAATGAAAGTGAGTTGAACAGAAAGAGTAAGTGTCAATTAGGCAAAAAATGAATGCATGGTGCAAGACTTACAAAAAAAAAAAAAAAATAATAATAATAATAATCATTACCCCCTTTATAAGTTGACCACCTGTCTAAGTTGACCACCAAAGTATTTCACCGCAAGTGGTCAACTTACACAGGTTTCACTGTAACTAATAAATGAATGTTCAATGTAATTCTCAATTTTCCTTATAACTCCATTTTCATAAAACATGTATTGATCACTGTTTGCACTTAACCCATAGTTCGTAACTTAGAAACATCAATATCTTTCTTTCAAAATGCTGTTATTCTTATCTTAATCTTATGAGAGCTACCAGACACAGGAGGGTATGGTACATTATACTTTGAAACAGGTTACAAGAGTAGAGTCAAACAACTTGGTCTTATGTTGTCTTTCTGGCTTTTTTTTTTTTTTTTTTCAGTCCTTAATTTTAATCAAAGTATTGCCTCTTTGACCGTTAAAGTAGGGGAGACCGGGGTTAGTTGTTACAATTTTTTTCAATATTTTTTTACGCTAAACTATTTAAATTATTTAGATGCGTGAAACTTTAAAATGTATCTAGATTGTTTAACATTCATAACATATTTTTTAAAAGTGATTACAAACCACTACTCCAAAATATTTCAGGGTTTTTGAATAGATGTAGATTGTAACAACTTACCCCTCCACGGGGCATGTTGTTACATGAGATATATTTTAGTGATGAAATGAATTTTACACATTTTCTGGTTTGTTCTGTTAAATTTTAAAAATTCTTAACTGCGTTAAAAATCAAAAACTTTTTGGCTTTACAAATTTACTTCATTAATGACTTATTCTAATAAAATATCATTATCATTGTCTGAATTACAATTTTCACAAGCATATAATTTATCAAACTTAGCACATCGGTCATGTACCCATTTGTCAAAATTACAACATTGAAGGTGTTTAGTTGGTTTTTTGGATTCTGTGTACGGTTTAGAGCACTCTATGCAGAACCAGTCTTCATCATGTTCATCCAAAGGACGCACGCACTGTTTGGACACAGATTTTTTTTTTTTTTGCCTGTGTGTCTGTTGATTTCTTCTCTGTTAGACACAATTTCCTTTTCACAGATTTTTGTTTCCCAGCTTCGGCTTGCAAAATATTTTTTTACTGGTGTATCTATTAAAGTGGCGCTGACCTATGGTTTCCGCTTGCGAACCGTCTTCACTTCTGCACTCCTGCTGCGTGGAGAAAAACCTACATTCGAATAATACATTATTTATTATTATCATTGTTGTAATTATTATTATTATTTATTCAACCATACATATTAACAATAAATTAATCATAGAATGAAAGAGATCAGAATTATTACTTTTATTGCTATTGTCATTTAACTACAGTACTTTATATGAATTAAATCATGCAATAAAACAGATCAGAAATAAGACTTACCATCACTAGCATTTTTCATCTTACTACAGAATCTCTCTAGTGTGTCATGAAATTCATCGGCTGTCTTTCGTAATGAACTACCTGCAATTACTTCTTTATCCACATCCAGATATGTTTCTTTAGGTGCATTGCACCTGCCCGTCTTGTTTTTATAGTCTCCCACCATATCACATTTAAAAAGAAAACATAATATTAAATTAAAACTTGCATGGGGCAAGTTGTTACTTGTAACAACTAACCCCAACAAAATTGTAACAACTTGCCCCATACGATGCCACTTTAGTTCTTGGTTCATATTACTGGTATTATATCTTTATATACCTTTTTATTTTAAATATGTTAGCACTTACCTAAAAATGTAGGCTTTCACGTGGTACAGAAATAAATTCGTTATCTGCAACGGCTTCGTCACAAATAGAAAAATAACAGCGGAAAGAAAAATTACTTCCAGACTCAAAAAACCATTTTCCTAGAGCACTCTCCATGCTACTGACTGCAAGCACTCCAGTAATTGTCAGGGAATGCAGATGGGTGAGTGCTATCATCTACTACAAGTAAAGTCAGTTTCTCCTGGCGGTTATTTTTAAATTCGAATGTAACAACTAACCCTGGTGTCCTCTACATCATATTCTGCTGAAAATGTTATTCTTCATTTTTCCTTTTAAGTCAATGGCTTTTTTTTCTTCTTTACCTTTTGATTTTGCTATTGACCACCTTGGCTTAATCTTCTTTGGTAATTATTCCCATATCTTTCAAAGCAGCATTCATAATAATTGAGGCTGATGTATCGGACAGGGGCAGATACAAACTACCACATTAAGAAGGGGGAATCATGCTGAAAATTACCCCCCCCCCCCTCCCCGCATACACGAGCGATCCTACGGTCTGGGATACGAACAATTTCTGATGCTTGGGTATCAATAAAAAGCAGCAAATCGGCCACGAATAAAGTGCTAAGCAGGGCACAAACGTTAGTAATTAATCTCACAAGCAATAAAAAGAAGAAATGTTTTAGATATTTAATTTAAAAAATAATAAATGGAAAAAAATTACTGAAATCGTTTTTTTTCCTTTCAAGTATTTTTTACATGTAAAAACAATGTCTTCGTTTACATTTGAAAAGAAAGAATACAGTCATTGCAGAAGGTTAACGACAGCTAAGAGATCTTTTCGGTTATGTATTTCAAGAAAATGCCCATCAGAGAACCTGAAAGTTTCAACAGAATATGTTATTATATTATACATACTCTATAAAATAAGACCTAATTCATCATGTATTATTGGAAGTGTATACTTTTACAGTGTAATTAGAATAACTTACAGAATAGAATAGAGTAACGTCAAGAAAACATTATATTGGTCAATTCTGGTCAACAATAGAAAACATATGAGAGAGCTGGCTGAGCCCTCAAGAGCGTTAAAGGGGATAAATGGCTGAACTCGGTAATTATGTTTCAAAATTCAAGATTGTTTCAATATATTTCAATGGAATTCAGCTGCTTGATGCTTATCTCATTTACTTTGGTGAAGAAAAATCTTGACTTCTAATTGTGTTTTTTTTTTCTTTTCAAACTTTTTATGTGTAAAAACAAGCTTTTTCATTTACATTTGAAGTTATAATTTAATAGTTTGAAATAATTCAAGCTAAATAGAACATTTCAAATAAGAAAGACAACAAACTAGAACAAAGAACCCCGTTGATAGCGGTGATCGCAAGGAAAGGACAAGTCAGAGCTGAGACAGCACATGCGATGTGTGATCTTGATGCACATTTGAAAACCATTTCGCAATTACCTAGAACATTCAACTAACTGTACATTAATTATTTAACTCTCCAGAGTTTAATTTCAACAATTCATAGATTCAAATGGGAGATAATTATATTTTATCCGCTCATTTTCGCGAGTTTAGTGAAAAATGAGGCTAAATACTTAAAATTGAACCTCAAATGGGCAGCTAAAGATATTGTTTAATTTAGCTGAAATTTTGTATGATAAATAGGCTTAGTAAGAGGCAACTTTTCTGCATACAGGCTAAACATATTTCTCAATTTCGTTTTTTTTTTCACTCCACCCTAATGCATAATCCTATAAAGATAAGGAAAAAAGTACTCCAAAGTTTCAATCTATCCATATATGTGGTTAATACCTCCAAATGGCGCCTGTTTTTCTTTCTTTCTTTTTTTTTTTTTTTTTTTTTAACATCTAGTTATCTTTTCCATGAAAGCAATATAAGGACATAATTTTATATCACCTTAACCATTAATGTTCATCAAACCTTCTAAAAGACTGTACATTACTCATATAGTTGAAAATTAAGTACAAATACTAAAAGAAAACAAGTATAATAATTATGGAAAAACTTAGAATATCAGATATTTAGAGTTGATTTTAAAATTCATTGAGAATATTTACAAACCAAGAAACAACGGATAATCCGCAGCTGGTAACCACAAAGTCAATACCTCTACATGGGAAAATCCTTTGTCTTTAATTACTTTTTCATAGTGTTCTTTTAGTGGTCCTTTGCCTAGTCAAAAAAAGAATTTCAAGAAAAATGCACAAGAAAAGCTTTTTCATGTCAATAAAAGGAGAAAATCTGTTAATTTAATTAATTATTCATAAACAAGAAAAGGGATAAATAATGTTTAAGTTGTTAAATAATTTACTTCAAATAAGCAAAAAAAGACATTTTTAATGGCCAAAAACTTTGAATGGGAAAAATCCTTACATTAATGCTCGAATTTGATTTCAGTGGTACACAAGACATTTCTAAAGGGTTAGATTTTGTTAGTTACGATTTACTTTAACACATGCAGATATGCTTAAATACACACATACATATATAAGCTGATTCAAAAAAGTGGACAAAATGACATAGCAGAGCAGCCATAAAACAATAATCAAAAATCACACAGGAACAGAGAGACGCAAACACAATACTGACACACAGGGGCGAATCTAGAGGGGAGCCATGGCCCCTCCCAAAACCTTGTGATTGTAGGAATTTTTTTCAGAAGAAAAAAAAATGAAAGAAAATATTATGAGAAGATAACAAAATTTAACTTATGTTTTATTTTAAAAGCAATTTAGGTCTTAATTGGGAGAGAAATTATATTCCCCTCCTTAAAACAGAACTATTATTTCCATAATTTTGCTCTAGCTTTTGCATCATTCTTTATTCTAACTTCAGACACTTGGACATTCTCTAAATGCTGCTTTCCTCAGAGTACACCTTTTGCTCAAGAGACAAAAGAAAGCCTAAATTTGCGTTTTTATGGCTTTAATTTCGAAACTTTTCAGGAGAAGAGTCCCCGTTTCCTATGCTTCTTCACAAATGTTACAAAAAGTAACCAAAAAATTGCATTTCAGAACTTTAGTTTGGAAAATTTTTCAACAGAGATTAGCTTACTCAGCCCTTGTCCCTTAACTTTCTTAAAAGCAGCATAAATGTCCTTTTTTGGGGCTTCAATTACAAATAATTTCCGATAGAAGTCCCCCTAAGCCCCAGTTAATATCGTGATGATAACTTTAAAATAAGGTTTTTGGAGCTCAGCTCATAAATCTTCTATACCTTTCTCTGCAACGTCAAAAAAAAGCTTGAAATTGGATTTTTAGAGCCTTAGTGGCAAAATATTTCCAAGAAGTGGAGATTCCAAGCACTCCCACTGTTTCTTCAATAGTAGCAAATATTACCTAAAGGTGCATTTTTAGGCTCAAGAACAGAAGAGCACCCAACCCCTGTCCTAATTTCTCAACATATAATGGCAGAATATTTCAGTTTCTAAGCTTACCTAGTTCTGAACTATTTTCTCGGTGCAAAGAAATCCATGAATGGCTACAGCACAGTGGTCAAAATTCTTACAAACAATAAATGAAAATTTAAAAAAAAAGAAAAACTAAAAAAAACTTAATTCAGCTATTTTTGAAATCCCTCCCCCCCCTCGCATCCCACTCCTTTCATCGCTGTCACACGTATTCGTCACACAGAATTGAGCTACTTCCAGAAAATTCATAATAAGTTAAAATGAAATAAAATCGCTTGAACCTTCTTTGCAACGGACATTTAACTCCATCCCGTCTTTGAGGTTGTCTTTGTTAGAAAACAGACACGACTACAAAATGTTTGGAAGCAGATATTTTCTTTTTCCAAAAATTTCATAAGAAAAAAAAATCTCCCCCCCCCCCTCCAAAAAAAAATTTCTGCTTTAGCCCTGGCTATTGGGCAGTAATTTACTGAATACACCATGCCTTGCCTTCAATCCTCGAGTTGAACCGAACCATTGCTTCGGTCACTAGTCTGGTCTGCGCTAATTCTGTATTAGCTACCAGTTTGTTTGGCACTCTTGGCTTCCTTAAGAGGTTTTTCATCTCCAGCTCAGTCACTTTCCTATGCCGTGCTGATGAGTGCTAATAAGCACGAAACTGCAGTCCTCGGCTAGAAATGACTGAGCTGGCGGTATATTTTATGTATTTCTGCTTTAGCCCTGGCTATTGGGCGGTAATTTACTGAATATACCATGCCTTGCCTTCAATCCTCGAGTTGAACCGAACCATTGCATCGGTCACTCGTCTGGTCTGCGCTAATTCTGTATTAGCTACCAGTTTGTTTGGCACTCTTGGCTTCCTTAAGAGGTTTTTCATCTCCAGCTCAGTCACTTTCCTATGCCGGGATGATGAGTGCTAATAAGCACGAAACTGCAGTCCTCGGCTGGAAATGACTGAGCTGGCGGTGTATTTCATGTATCAATTTAAGTATTCAATTAAAAATAATAGAAAGATTTAAATAAAATTGCCTCATAAAAGTCGTTAGTTAATGGGTAATCGAGGACTGCTCAATGTTATTGCCTCTTCATTCGCTGTTTTCGCTTCTCGTATATTCAAAGGCTGTAAATCAGGAGTATATACAGGGAGGGGTGATTTAGAGTTACCGCCCCCCCCCCTCAGTTTCATTTTTTTTTACCATAGAAAAGCACTAAAACTAACAATCCTCATCCAAAATTTAACCATATATCCTTTTCTGATTTTTTTTTTTGGCTACATCCAGGCCTATCATTTAGAATTTTCCCACGGAGGGGCAAAGGGCATGAATTCAATGCACACTGTACTGAAGAAGAACCAAAAGCAAAATTAGGGGGCGGGGTATTTGTCCCCTCCTGACACCCAAATGTCAGTCCTGGCTAAGCCAGTTTTAAATGAAAATGTAGGATTCATGATTTTTTTTTTTTTTTACACAACACTCTGTTCTTTTTATTTTTAAGAATAACCTCTGCATCTGTCAGTTTCATCTTAATGTGATTGTTGTGGAGGGGGCGTAACTTGATAAGGCAACACATTTTTAAAGTAAAATTCAAATTTTTAAAACGTTTTTCAAAGCCTGTTAGTGGTTTTTCTAAGGTACAAGAGCCATAGGCATGTGATTTATGTGATTGATGACTAGTTATGTCACTCGTACAGCTGTTTTTAGAGCTGGCAATAAGTAGTTATAAAAAAAATAGCAAGACATGTTTATTTTTGTTTTCACACAGTTTACAAAACATGGTATAAGAAGACTATACTAACGAAACTGCAAACATGGGAGTACACAATCAGTAATTTATTCATTTCCAGGCTGCTGCAGTACTTAAAACTAGAAAATCTTTTCACTTTTATAGTCATGCATTTTTTAGCCTACTTTCCCAGTAAAAGTCAGAGAAAGAAGAAAAAAGCATGAAAGAAGGCTTAATGCATCTTGAAAACATTGCAAAAAACAAAAAAAAAGTCAAAAATAAAACTAATAATAAAATGAATATTGAAAACTTAAAAATTGGAAAGTAGGGTATTGAGCTGGGGGAAAATGTGTCTGTTCCCCCCCCCCCCCCCAAATAACATTTGAGTGAATAGTCCGATTCAAGCAATTTTTTTTGTTTGAAAGATCTCGGCGAGGACACCTCATTCCTATATTTCACTTTTTGATTCGAACTATTTTTTGTTCAATTTTGAACAGTTCAAAAAAACTTAACATTAGAGGCTACGGGGGAATTCAAGGCAATTCCGAACTTAGAGGCAAATTTGCTTCAAACAATTTTTGTAGGAAAAAGCTTTTGATGAAAAATATGTATATAAAATAATTTTTTGATTTGAACAATTTTCCGTTAAATTTTGAACAGTTCAAATCCTTTAACATTAGCGCCTACGGGGAAACTGAAAGTCAATGTAGATTCCGCACTTGAAGGCGGATTTACTTCAAACAAATTTTGTTGGAAATGGCACTTGACGACAAACTCCCGATTCTGAGAATATTGGGGCACCTGACTGCAGCTCCTGTGCCTGACAATTAGTCGGACTTCGACTCCCTGACTTTGACTCTGATTTTGTAGCTTTGGCAAAAATTTATGCACGGAGTAAAAATGGCCGACTCCAATTCTTCGATATTTGACTCTGGTTTTGACTCCATTATCCCAAAATAAAACCAACTCCGCAAACATTGGCAGAGTTGCGGACTCTAAGGGAAATGAACAATTCCAACTCTGAGTCTTTGAATTAAATACCTTTGGCTCCCAAATCTGACTCTTATCACAAAATGAGATGACTCCGACTCTGCAGACATGCTTTTAACTGTGAAATAATTATTGTTAATATGACTTGTTTTTATTTTCACTCTAAAGTTTTTAATTTATGTATTCAGTTTTCGACGGATAAACTCGAAGTCCTTTATGTTTCTACATACAGATAAGTGCAGACGATTTTTTTTTTTTTTTTTGGTAATAAAAGTTATTTCTTTAAGTTGACATTTTATTATTTTTATTTATTTTGGAAAGTACATCAATTCATATAAAAAATTATTTTTGGCAATAGGGAAAAAACAATTTTTTTTTTTGATATGATGTATTTATTTTTATGAGCTTATTAATTTTAATTATTCTTTTTTTCTTTTTGAAAGCGGTTAAAGAATTTTTTTCTTTTTTTTTAATGGAAAAAAGTGTATCAGCTACGTTGTTTAATAGGTGCTGCTATTTTATTGGTTTTTTTTTTATGCAACTAATTTTTTAGATGAGTGAGGAAAATCTTATTCCTAGAAATCAGCTTAAAATATTAAAAAATTATGTTTGAAACAATTTGCAATTTTAGCTATTTTTGAGAATGTTGATCAGATACTAGAAAGTAGATATGGGTATACGGGAAAGTAGGCTTGTTTAGTTCCAGACAGAACTTCTTGTTTAAATGTCATAAAAACTAATTAACCGTGATAGCATAAGACTCGAAATGCTTACCAGTAATGGCAACAACCAGATGAGGCAAATTCTGAAGTTTAGCAGCTTGCTCATAATCTTTAAAAAATAAATAAATAAATATTGTCATTAAAAGCACTTGAGCAACAGATATACATTTAAAATATTATTGTGAGATATAATAAAATTTCAATGAACGAATAAAATACAGCATAAAAGAATTAGTATTAATTTAATTTTTCATATTTATTAGGATCGAGGTATGTATGGATCAACTATCATGTCCCCCTCCCCCCCCCCCACACACACAAAATGAAGTACATACTCATTTGTAGAAATAATGAAGAAAAAAAAAGAAGAAGAAGAAATGCATCTCTTCACAAGGCCCAAATATTAATGAAGACATCCGCAGTTCCTGAAGGAAGCCTTGATAAAAGACTCCAAAAAAGGAGAGAAAGTATTCAACTACATTTTTGCTCTGCCATAGTTGAAGGAGGGTTGGGGGGGGGGGGGGGTGAGAGGCGGAATTTTGAAACTTTTAGATATAATAATACAAGAACTAATAAATATATACCATAATATCTCAGTATCGGAGCTTAGTGGCAACACTTCCATGCCACTGATGCGGGTTCGACTCCCGGTTTGGGCACGGTCGACTCAACTTTTCATCCCTTCAGTGGGTTGATAAAATGAGTAATAAGTCTGCTTGGTAATTAAACACTGGGGATTCCGCTTTTGATTGACCACCAAACCAAAACATCAGTATTTGCACCCCAGAGCTCTAGGCTACAAAAACAGAGATGGCCATAGTAGGCCATGGGTTTTGCATCACTGAGTTTAGTTACATCTCTGTATCTGATGTAACAACTAACAAAAAAGGTGTACAAATGCAACAGAAGCAGAGCCGTGTCCAAGGGGAGGGTTTTAGGGGTTAAACCCCTCCCATAGTGGAAACAATAAAAACCAAAGAAATGTGTCAATTTGACTTAAAATTAACTTTAATGTTGAAGTTTGTTTATGGTACTTAAAAAAACAAAACATTCTCATTGAAGTTTCCCAGTATTTTTTTTCCTTTTTTCTAGTTTGTCTGAAAATAAGAAAATCTTCTTCAAAATGCTACAGCTACAACCCCCCCCCCCCCCCCCCAATAGCATTACGGAGCATTTCAAACTTTGGTTTCCAGATCTTCAGTTTCGCAAAATTTCTAGAAAAATCCCCCGAACAACATCGCTTATTCTATCAACATTGCTTAAAATTGCATCGCCGAAACTCGGGTTTGGTTTTGTTTCGGTTTTAAAAGGGCCCTAATTTTACCAAATATGGTCGTACAACTGCATTTTTGAGACTCCAGTTTCAGAAAAAATGCGAGCAAGAGTCCTCGAATCGCCTTCGTTTAATATCATCAAAAATTAGGTTCTTCAAACAAAACTAACTAAAAATTTAAGTAGAATAACCTCTGAACCCCTCCTCCTAATATCTTAGAATACTGCTTAAAGTTTTAAAACTTTTTAGGAAAATCCAGGAGTTAGCATCAGAATCCCCTCCTCGTAAAAATCTTCAAAGTTAATCTGCAATTGCGTTTTTGGAACTTCAATTTCAAAAATTTGAAAGGGAGATTAAAAATAAATTTTAATCTATTTTTCAAGAAAAAAAAACGATTAGGGAGAGTCTCTGAGCCTCATTCCTTGCCATAACGTCAATAAATATGGCCTATAATCACGTTCCACGCCTTTAATTTCTACAAATTTCCGCCTAAAAATAGACCGTCTAAAATTCCGTTTTCAGTACTAAAAATTTCAAAATTTTCCGGGGGAGGAACCCCGGCACCCTTATCAGATTAGATTATTTTTCAACATGTCTCCCTTAAAACTTATTTTCTAGTTGCAGCACTGTTTTGCACTCACAGTTTTAAATTATTATTTAAGTAAATATATATTTTTTGACTATACAAGTTTGATCCGGATAAACATGACGCGAATAAAAATTAGGCATGTCTACTGTATATAAAATATACAATAATAGAATTGGTAATATCACTTGAAAACACATCTTCCGAGATTTTGTACCCCCCCCCCCCCCCACTTCCCACACACACCACTATGCCCCTCATTATAGCCGTTAAACAGAAATGAATTATTTGAGCCACTGTTGTGTTTTTCTGACAGTGCAAGTAAGAATGAAAAAACATTGAAACCAAAACCCCTCCCTTTATGAAATTCTGGACACGGGCCTAAACAGAAGTAACAACTTTAATTAATTTAATATAAAGATGTTGCAATTCTTGAAAAATGACAAAATTAAATCACATTGTTTTTCAAAACCTTTTTGGATTGCAAAATATATATATTAGGAATGTTCAAATAAAAAGGCACCAAAAGTCACAACAAAATAACATATTTGCGTATGCCACTGTGGGAGAACATAGCGAGACATCCAGGGATGCGATTGGAAGTGTACAGCGCGGATCAAAACATGAGCGGGCACTGGAGAGATCTACAAAGAGCACCAAACCAATTGATGCAGCAGTACATCTTTTTCGTTGTATGAGGTCCGCTACTTGTTGAATTCCTTGAGCACAGGAGAACTAGTGATATGCCAGATCGTTAAAAAAGTAGATCTGCAGATACGGATACGGATCATTAGTGTCAAGATCCGTGGATACGGAGCTCAAGATTTTTATACCTAACTCAACTATCCAAGTGTAAAATTTGTTACAGAAGGATTTCCCGTCAGGGTAATGGCACTGTTTCCTCAAAAAATATCATCTACGGCAAAAATATAATCAAGACTCTGATTTATTTTTTAAAGAAATCTCCGTTACAATAGAGGGTGAGTTGGAAGGAATGGGCCAGCGCTGCATTAATGCTTAGATAGAATGTAAAATCTTATTTCTAGCTTAGTCGGTAGATGTAGGATACAGGAGCAAGAGTGTAAAGTTGCAACAGGGCAGGTTAGAAATAATTTTTCCCATTTTATTTCAGCATAAATGCAGCGCTGACCCATTCCACCCAAATAACTCCGACCGACGAAATAACAGAGGAGGAAACACCTTTACAAACAGTAAATAGATAATTTAGTATCATTTTTTTTTGAAGGATGCCGAGAAAAACCAAAATGTAGAATAACACAAACCCCAAATCAATAACAAAAAAATTAATATTAAATTAAACATTAAAAAAAATGTAATGTCCCAGAGGGAAGACTTCATATTAAGATGAATTTTGCTTTCATTGAGAATTCTTTCTTTGAAATCATTGAGCTTTTTCTCCTTATCTTCCGACTATGAAATCGCTACCAATCACGTGTATAAATGCTTAGAATTGCATTTAAAATTTACTTAAAAGGGTTATAGCTCCTACTGCATGTAACGTGGAAGTTCCAAATAAATATCAAACGCTGGAAACTTCGTTCTTCCAATCAGGGCCAATATTTTTAACGTTCGGTTAAGTTTTTACTACCATAATTGTGAAAAGCGTTAAGTCGGTTTTTAATAAATATCTCCTGTAATTTATGTTCTACAAAAACGAGGCCAAGCTAAGAACGCTTTCAATCAAGTCACCTTTGTAACGAAAAAAGAACTATCAAAATCGGTTCATCTACTTAGGAGCTACTATGCCAAAAATAGACACACAGATCACAGATACACACTTTTAAAACTTATTACTCTTTCCTTTTTGCGACGGGGGGAATGAATTGGCTCCTGAAATGGTACCTTATAGTTTAAATTGGGAATAAGAATAAAACCTAATTTAAACGGAATTTAAGAGTCTATTATTCAAATATTTAAATTTTTTTAGAATAGAAAAGATCCGTTTTAGATTCGCCAAAAAAGTAACAGATACGAATACGGATACAGATCTTTATTTTCCCTCGGATATCCGCAGATACGGATATCCGGAACATCACTAAGGAGAACCACTGATTCCGATATGTATTATGAGACTCCAAAGCCTATGCATCTTCATCAACACAAAAAAAGGAGGGGGGGGTTGCTCATGAAGGGTGTGGTTCTGCTCCATGACAATGCACATCCACACCTCTCCAGGGTCACTCTGGCGGCACTGGGGGCACTGGCCCAGTTCCAAGTGGGAGCAGCTTGACCAAATACCCTACAGCCTGGACATGTCTCCCTGAAATTTCCATGGTCTTGATTATTTGAAAAAGCATATAAAAGGAAGTGCTTCAACTCAGACAACAAACTCAAAGATACTGTGTATGACTGGGTGTTGTAATTGCAACAGAAACTCTAGGAACAAGGGATCCTGCAGTTAGTTAATCAGTGGAATCATGGTGCTCAGGCCTATGGTGCATACTTTGAATAAAGTCTTCGTTTTGACCCATAGTATTGTTTGGTACCTTATCATTTGAATTCCCTTACGTTAGAAGTTAAAAACAAATTTTACAGAAAAGAAATTTTTTTTTAATAAGTAATAAAATATATTTTCAGAAAATATGAAAAAAGAAGGAAAAAAAAAGAATTAGTGTGAGTCTTAACGAAAATATTTATAATTTGATCACTTATTAATCTGTAAAATAGTTTAAACAAAGCTCCAGTAATTTTAAAGTTTTTTAGCTTCTCTTACCATTTAGGGCTTCCAGAAGTACTGAAAAATCTTCATCCTCTGAAAAACAATAAAATTATTTTTATCAAACAAAATCTTAATTTTGGACTTTAAGCACCATTTGAAACATTCACTGATTAGTGCAAAGAAAATGCAACTCAAAGCCTAAAAATATAAAAAGGTATCAAAAGAGATTGATTTCAGTCAATAAAAAAACATCTTCAATACTGGAATTCTTGCAGGCTAATGTTTCAATTCATAGAAAACTACACTTTCAGTGTCACTTACATGCATCAATTTATACTAAACTAGCTGCATTGCCCGGCTTTGCCCAGTCTACCTTGAGAATAAAAATTGTGTCAAGTGTGTGCTCAACAATTGAGGCAGTGAGAAGCAACGGGATGTAAGTGGACTATTTTAAGTTTCAAGTAAAACACGTTTCATCAGATCAGATCCTAGGTAGGCTTTCATCAAATTTTTTTTCTAAATCATGCTGTACAGCAGCACCTACCAGGGCTACTAGTATAATCTCTTGCCCCAAGACAGAGGAGAGGTTCACCTACTATTTGTACTGGTTATCTCCAAATTTTTAATTTTGCCACTTGTATCCCTTTGCTTCTCACTACCTCAATTAGACATAAATAAAAGAAAAAAAAAGCCACCATGTAAAACTTCCCTCCAAAACAATGAGGAGATATTAAAATATTTGAGAAATTAAAATGGGAAAGATGGATTTTAAAAGCGTAAACATAGAAACATGAAATAAAAAAAGTTTAAGAAATTAAATGCAAAATATGGAAAGAAACAAAGGATTCAAAAAGTGTAAATGTGGAAACACGAAAAAAAAATGGTTAACAACTTGAATGAAGATGACATTTTTTGAACTTGATTTAAAAAGGCTTGTAACTTTTTTTCCTTTGGAGATGGAAGCTTAGTTTTTCGACTAAAGGTCAAGGTAGATCTGGAGTAAAAAAACGTTACTTTTTTGTCACTGTGTCAAAAAAAAAAAAAAAAAACTGAGGGACAACTCCTTCACTTTTTATTGATAAATTTAATGAAGAAAGTGCTGCTTAAATTTCAGCTAAGCCTAAACAAATTCTAGCTAAAAACGTAAATAAGTTCCACCCTAATTAAGTTAGAGCACTGAAACAAATTGCGTAGAACGCAGAAAATTCTACTCTTTTCAATTACAGTGAAACCTGTGTAAGTTGACCACTTGTGGTGCACTACTTTAGTGGTCAACTTAAACAGGAGGTCAACATATAGAGGTTCAATTATATGATATAGATCTAATTCCGTGCCTGAAAATAGCGGTCAACTTAAACAGGTGGTCAACTTACAAGGGTGGTCAACTTTACAGGTTTTACTGTATATAATACTAATATGTGCAAGTAATTTTTCATCCTAATATTCAGGAATTTATATGAAAATTGGACCTAAATTGGAATTAAAAAAAGAACTATTCATCAAAATTTTTTTGAACTGGTCTGCAAACCTCTTTGGGACTTGAAAAGGAACAAATTGTGAAAATTTCAGCGAAATCTGCCGGATAATTCTCTAGTTTTGCGAGTTCAAACACACAGACGCTTTTTGGAAACTTCATTTTATACTATGTAGAGAAACAGAAGAAATTATCCTGTATGCATTTTGTTATGAATCCAATATCTACCTAAATTTAATGAATTTCTAAATAGTTCAATCAATGTTCAGTTTTTTCTCATTTGATTGCATTAATTTAGAAAATATAAGTAAACCAGGGCATACAACTGGTTAGTAAAAGCAAAAGTATTGAATAGAAGAAAACCAAAAAGATATCAATGAGACTAATGAAGTTTTAGACAAAATGTCAAACAACCACTTCCAGTCTTCATCTCTCAAAGCAGCAACCCCATTTCATTTTGAATCCCTTTCTTTGATGCTTAGATATTCCATTCCAAGCCAAATGGGTTGAAGTTAAGCCTCGGTAAGAAATATAAAGCAAAAAATCATGATAAACTGATGTTTCGCATTAAATAATTTTTCAAAAATGCAATTTTTTTCTGCAAATCGATTTTTACTTTCAATTTGTTAAGCAGTAATTTACCGCCCTTGAGCCAGAGCTGCATGCAATATAACAATAGCTTGGTTATCCCATTCAGGGCCTGTAGTTTCATCCTTAATCATCCCAGACTCATTAGTTTGGAATAGTGAATAACCGAGCTGGAAGTAGATGTCAGCTTCAACGAGATATTTGCCTCCAGCTCGGTTATTCACTATTCCACTGTGTTGATGAGTGCATAACAAGGATGAAACTACAGTCTCTGGATGTGATAACCACGTGGACGGCATATTGCATACATTTAACCTCATTGTTTTCTAAATCTTTTAAACAAAAGTCCTCTTCATAAAAATTGTCATTTATTTATTTTTTTATGATACCACATCATTATTTAATGTGAAGAAAAAGTATGCATACAAATACTCAGAGAATCTACAAATTAAGAGTATTTATACTTACCAGTCCAACTGGTACTACTGACAATGAGGGCTGGTCGATCATACAACATTTCTACAAACCCTTCAAACATTTTAGTGAACCTTGTTTCTTCTGAATTCCCTGAAGACCTAAAGAAAGAGTATTTCAGATAAAGGTTTTGAATTGGATCATAATGTAGGATCAGGAGAGTCTCAAAAATACAAAGTGTTTGGGGCTCAAAGTCACCGATTACTGAAAACTCTACTTAGTTATGCAGAAAATCTTTTTGATTAAAAAAACTCTTTATTCAAGAAATAATGTTTCATTTGACATTTTAAAATTTAATTCTGATTGATACCAAGGCAGCTTTAACAGGCTGCGAATCTAGCTGCCAAATGGTAGCTAATATTTCTAAAAAAATTGATCTCTTTCTTAAACATCTCATCTAATATTGCATCATAAATATTGTTTTTGTTACAAATAGAGGTAAATTATTTTTGAAAAATTATTTAACCTAAATTTGCATTCGTTCTTTCTGTCATGCAACAAGATTACGTCAGCAGAATATGCAAATTGCCAGTAGCATTTAAATTCCCGCCACTTTGCTTCATTCTCTTTCTTTTCAATTGCAACTGAAATCAGAATTGGTTGTTTTTTGGCAGCTCAGTGCAGTCTGTCTGTTTTTGCCAATAGCTTAGGCTTTTTGCTCTTGAATGCAACTCATAGTTCTAAATGATTAAAAACACACTTCAAGCTTCAACTTGGAAGCTTTTTGCTTTAGAAGTCATTCGAAGTACGATGAGCTACTCATTTTTCGTAAAGAGCTTATTTTCAATATTTCTTTACACATGTCATTGTATATGACATGTAATAAACATAGCCATAATAAATAAGTCATTTTTAACTTTGGCTCTTCTTGATATTTCACAAGATAACGACATAAGATTCTTTTTCAAGAACTATCACACATCCTGGTTGAGTTTCCACTAAAAGTTAATAGGCTGAGCACTCATAAAAGCTCGCAACTAAACAGTTTCATATTGCTTAATGTTTGACAGGTAACTTTTTTTTTTCTTTTTTGCTATATTTATCATATTTCTCTCATCCCCTAAGAGCAAGGGCGCACCCCCACCCCTAAATATTGTGAAGACCCCCTAAAGCAAGAGCCCCCTCTAAAATCGGAAAAATACCGATCAAAACACCCCCTAAAAATTCTAATGGTGCAGTCCGTATCACGACCCCCCTCCTCTAGATGGGCCCCCCTGTTTCTCAGTAAATATGATTTCTGACTGAACGTACGGCCTGTGATCCGTGACAGCAGCCAATTTTCCGGCAAACTGGCTGGGTGGGTCGGATGCAGTATGTTGGCCAGAAATCCATTGCAAATAATGAACCTTTTTAAGAGTTTTTTTATACCAAGATTTTTTTTAAAAGAAAAAACCTGTAGAAATTTAAAAAGTGAAAGTTTTTAATGAATTTTAGAAAAAACCTGTATTAGCACAAAGTTTTTTTTCTCAAATTTTTGTTGCTCAGCAGGCCAAAAGAGGTTGAGAAACAGTTTTGGACCATCTGAGATAAAATACTTCCAACTAGAAAAATGGCCTACTATAATGATCATTTTTATTTGCTATTGAGAAAACATTATCAGAATTTTCTTAAATTCACAAATGAAGGAAAGAAAACAAGTACAGTGAAACTTCTCTAGAGCAACCACTCTGTGTTCTGCGAAAAAGCAGTCGTTAAAAGGGGTGATCACTCAAAGAGGTGTCAACTTAAAATTGTCAAAAGAATTTTCCCAAAAATAATACTGTAAATTTATAAATTTTATAAAATAAAGGAATACAAAAGTTAATTGTCTTTGCTATTTATCAAATACTACATCATATAAGCACTACTACATGCATTTCTTAAACTTTTGCAAAATATGAGATTGTTTCATATTTTTTGCTTTTTGTGACACAATACATGTCTCCCTATAAAACATTTCCATTCGACTTCTCTTTACACCTTGATGTTTGAAAGTTCCCCACTGTTAATGAACTTTAATTTCATATTTCAAAATTTTAGTAATTTGAGTTTTTACACAACCGAAAACACCTGCTAACTTCCTTTCTGAATTTCCTTTTTTGTAGGAATCAATCACTTTCTGAGAATCAATCACGCAGCTCCAAAGTTAAAGTAACTCGTCTATTAGACACGTTTTAAGCAATAGTTTAGACAATTTTAGCTGAAGTGCACTGTCATTCCTCTTGTACACCCCTTGAATTCTCACCAAACGTGCTTACCTAGGGATAGAGACCCAAGGGATTATCAGCAATGTGACTTTTCACTTTTCATTCCATCTTCAGGGGTGCCCCCCCCCCCAAATTTTGTGGAGACCCCTCCCCACCAAATGAGAAAAATACCCCTCAAAACAACCCTCTCTAACAATTTTAACGGGCTATGATCCCCCAAAGTGGCACCTCTGCCACCCTTACACCTGTTGCCCATCAGTTAACAATGCGTCAAGGTCGACTAACCAGTTTGGAATGTGATTTTTTGGAGGAGTATGCAAGAAAATTTTTTGACGAAGAACCAGCCTGTGGTTGTTCATAGAGGTTTGACTATGGCTGACTGGTTGCTTCTAGAAGACTTTTGATATTGAGTAGATAGGGGAAAAAATAGATGCTATGGAAAATTGGTTGTTAATGGAGGAGGTGGCTGTATAGAGGTAATTACTTTTTGAAGTTTCACTGTATGTACAATTTATTTTCTTTTTTTTTTCCTTTCTTTTGTTTAATGCAAAAAAAAAAACATTCAATAACTTGTTTAGAGGGCAAATCAGTGGAAAAAATAATGCAATTACCTTGATTGAAATTCTGGAATGCTTTCTTTGAGTTTTATGAAAAATGAATGTTTTTCTTCTATGGAAATGGGACGGAATATGTCTGGAGCACAGTCATAAAAGGTGAAAGCCCTAAAAACAAATGTAATAGAAATGGAAATATTATTTCACAAATGAATTTGAAAGTTGCCACCACACTTTAGACACTAAAAGAATATTACAGAAATGATTGTTTAAAAATGTTTATTTAATTTGATATTGCACTTTAATGACTTAAAACAAAATGTACTAAATCTGAGCGCGAAGAGTTGACCATTCGCCCCTTCCTGTTTCAGAAGTGTCCATTTACTTAAAGAATGGAATTGGCAAGTGTGTTATTGGCTTTAGAGCTTGAATACGTCACCTTGAAATTTAAGAAATTAGCCAAAGAGGTGAAACATTTCAATTTTGTGCTCTATAGGTAGATGTCTCATTGGACAGGTAACATGAGTAAGTGGGTCTGTCTTGGTTGAAACTTTTTCAGCAGCTATTGGTCAGAGAAAACAGCGCCTCCTATAATTAATGGGAATTGAAAACTGGCAAGAGTAGGGTTGCAATAAAGAATGCAAAGCTTGTCATTTGCCAACTTGTGCTTTGCTTTTTTGCCAACCCGATGCAATTATTGGTGACACTTAAATCTTCCAGGTCTAAATAATCACATCATGAAAATATACTAACGGTACTTTTTTTTCATATCTCCAAAATGTTGCTAAGCTCCAAAATAGGCAGACGTCCTTTCTTCCTTCTCTACCTATTTTAAGGAATGGACTTGTTTTCTCAAATGATTGACAAGGTTCATGTGTTCGCGGTTGGACTATAACAAAGGTGATATCAAATTCACACCAATAAAAAAAAGTAGAAAAATTAATACTTATCAACTGTGGTAATATTTGAGAATTTAATCTGAATTACAACCCTACAACTACATGTCAATATTTTCCACTTCAAACCAATGCACCACCAACAACAGTGATTCTTTCTCTGCTAAAAAAGAAAATTTAACTACTTAAGATTTCCAATGTTATTTAGAAAGTACAAATAAATTAAAACCTACATTTTCTCTAAAATCCTGAAACAACAGCCTGTAAGGTAAAATTTTCTTTTTGAATGTTAGCTTAAAAAATACTATTGCGTATTATGTTTTTTTCTGGGGGGGGGGGGATTTGCGCCATTGAACTTGAAGGGGATGGGCACCTCTGGGAACACATGCATCAAATTTTTATTTTTCCCCTTATTCAGATAGACTCATTTTAACTGGGCATTTGCCAATTCCATACAATCAGTGGTTGGACAGTAAAACATTACTTAAATTTTCATCTACTTTTTTATAATGATGAATTTAAATGAAGTAGTGTCTTGCAGTTACCACATAAATAAGGAGAAGATCTGTATTTTTAATTTGAGCGTTGCAATAGTTGCCTTCAGAAATGGGGTGACATGGAGGTGTTATAACAGATTGCCTAACCCTCATTGGGATGTCTTAATGCTTTTTTCCTTATTCGTAGCATAATTGTGAGGTAGTCACAATTAACAGCTCAATGAATTTCCAAATGAAGGCTCACCTATATTTTAGCATGGAATTACTTAAATACAATTATAATTCACTTTCTAATAATTTTGGAACAAATTTTATCTGATACAGGAAAATCAGGGGTTTCTATACACATTTCATTCTAATTTTTGAAAGCATTTTTTTTTTTTTTTGTCTTCATATTAGAGGATTTATGCAAAAATGTTAATTAAAATTGGAATAAATTATTATTAATGGATAATTAGTTAATTTGATTATAGAATATTGCATTGTCATTGGGTCTGAGGTGGCATACCAAATTTCAAAAGAATCTGATCACAGGAAGTGGGTGAAAATTGAGTTGCAAAATTTGAAGAAGATATGGAAGATTGAGAACTAATAGTAAGAATTGAAAAACATCAGAACCAATTTTTGGAAGAAAAAGTAAGAGGCTGTAAACAAATCATGTGACACTTTGAGGGAGGAAGAGGGGAGGGGTTTGATATTGTGACAAAGAGAGAGAGAGGAAGAGAGGTCAAATATGAAGAAATGTGACATGATTCATGGACAACCCCTACCATCTACCAAAGGATTCAAATAACATTAATAGAAGCTTTTGGTACATTTAAATCATAAAATTAGGAAGATTAGATAGTTTACAAGCCAAGAACCAACAAAATATTATTTATTCTTTTTTGTAGTAAGTAACTTTTCGACTCTTTACTTAACATTCCAATTCTGCAACAAATCACTCTTCATAGCTTTTGTCACACAAAAACATAAGTCTGCCTTTCTGCTGAAGAACTTTTCACACCTAATTGAAAAAAGATACTAGTTAATTTATTAACCTAAAGATTATTACTATTTTTTATTATTTTTGCAAACATTATTCATAACTGGAACTATTTATAAATAAGTACACAAATAGAAAAGCCAATTACAAATCTTGAAATAAATTTCTTAAGATCTAATTAATTCAGATTTGAAAAGTTATTGCATGTTTAACAGGCATGAGCAATATAGCACCAATTTTAATTGTGCAGGAACATGACATCAGTGCTAGGGTATACTGACCAGTGAATGAACAGCTCACATTGTTTTTTTGAAAAAATGAGGTTTCGAAAAAATTTTCTTAGATGAATTAGCAGTAGTTACTTTCTTTTCTACAATTTTAGAAAGAAAACAACTACCAACCCGCATTACCCTAACCCCGCATTAGCCAGCATGCTGGGAAAAAGAGAAGTTGACTAACATGGCGGGAAATTTGAATTTTCCATCATGCCGGATAATTCAAGGTTTATTTTGCAACAAAACAAAAGTCAATTTCCTTATTTAGTGTTCCAATCATAAAGAAAACCACTGTTAGGAAATATTTAATAAATCCCGAAATTAGCTTTCTTGAAAAAAATAGTGTATTGCATATAATATGTGCATCCTCATAGGTAAGATTGTCATCCTCACATATAATAGCAAATGATTGACATCACGCAGTTTGGTGCTATTTACCGCGTAATATTGAATCCATGTTATGATTATCGCAAATAACGAAACCGTTTTAGAGATATTAATGGGACAAAGAGATTGCTGGAACAGAAACGGTTAAGATCAAATTTAGCCTAGGATAACCCGTTACTTGGAAAGTAACCCATGTGTTTCAACAATGAAACTCGCGCCACAGCATGATAATTTGATAATATAATCGACATGCAGGGAAAATCTTTATTGTGACAAGGCTTAACTTGATCCGGCGACTTAACAGTTTTACTGGTAAGACTGTCATTTCAGGAAAACGAAAGAACCAAAACAATTCGCAACTCCAATATACTATAGGGGGAGGTGCAGTAACTGTCTAATGGCGGATGAAAAAGGTAAAACAAACAAATGCTGTAACTTATAACTTGCTTTGAAGATTAGTGAATGGCGGTAATTTAGCATAGTGTTTGTAGGAAGCTTTCTTTTCTTTTGGTCTGAAATTAAATTACACTATAAACTATCTGAAGCCTGTAATTTACCCAAAAAAAACATGTGAAATGGAATGTTTTACCTTTTTCGGTGGTATTGTAAATCACAGCAAGGTAGCGTATTTGAGCTCTGGAGATGCAAATTGATGCTATCTACTGGAGTTTAGGGTTAATCCACTGGTGTTAGGGTTAAATTTTTAACTATCAAAGTATCCTCAAACAGGCAATTGCTTCGTTCAAATGTAGAAATAATTTTCACCCGTCATACCATGACGGGCGGCTTTCTAAATTTTAATAATAACTGGACAATACTACTATGATTAATATACTTCTTATATTGAAAATACCATAGTTGAAAAAATAAGTATCGAAAAAATCAAGATATGATATTTTCAAAATAAATATCGGATATATATCATGATACAGTGAAGCACTGTTTATATGATTTTGAAGGGACTGTGTGAAAAAAGCGTACAAATGAAAAAACGTATAATAGGTATATGTTAGTGTGTATTAGACTTTGCAGGGGCTAATTTAAAAAACATACAATTGATATAAATGTATAAAAGAGAAATGTATAAACGGTTCTTCACTGTACATATCGACAAACCCTGATAGAACTTACATCTATTTTTAAGTTGAACATATATTTTTTACAGTATCATTTTTTCCCCCTAACCTTGATTTTTCCGTCATGCTGGAAAGGACAACACAAGGGTTTTTAAAATCTGGTGACCCCCGAATTTTGTGGCATCTAATGCGGGGTAATACATTATAAATTGCTGTGTATCTCCAGTGCTTCAGGAGTTCATTCACTGGGTTGGGACGGGGGTTTTTTCATTTCAACCCCCCAAAAGAGCTTGATGTAGAACCATAAAAGTTCTCCTGTTTTTTAAAAAATTACATCATCAAAAAGCTTTTACTCTCATGTACAGTCATAGAAAAAAAAAAACGAAACACTGGATCGTATTCAAAGACTATTGACACTAGAGACACGTGTA
The DNA here is from genome assembly GCF_026930045.1 of Uloborus diversus. Classification (NCBI taxonomy): domain Eukaryota; kingdom Metazoa; phylum Arthropoda; class Arachnida; order Araneae; family Uloboridae; genus Uloborus; species Uloborus diversus. The sequence goes on along the minus strand of NC_072734.1, from coordinate 61,795,311 downwards.
AGGTGTCATTGTTTCAGAAATAAAAAGTTCTACATAATTATGGTAAAAAATATTTGTTAAGGGGTCGTCTTCATATTAAAACGAGCATCAACTTCAAATTTTTCAATGAGAACCCCCCTTTTTTATCACATATTTGTGATCAGCATTCTTTTTTAACTTTGTATACAAAGTTTTGTTTAATTCGATCCAGCCGTTACTTCAGAATCAAGTTTTGAAAAATTCCTCTCATAATGTTAAAACGTATTTTGATATTTTTACTAATAACACAAAAACTATATTAGTCACGGCAAAGATTGTTTTTTTATATCAAAATATGAACCGACCCAATAATAAAAACATAATTTACAACACCTAAAATGAAATTTTAGTTTTTTTATGAATTATTTTAATATTTTTTGAAAAAAATATGATCTGAAACCACATTAAATTTTAACAGAAAAACAATCTGGAAGAGCTTTTATGTGGGAATCCAAAATTTGAGCTCCAAATATTCAGTAACTTTTGCGCTATGCAAAAAAATTCATTTTTTCCTACTTTAGGGGAACGTATACTTCTTTAAAACAGAAATTAAGAAAGTTGGTTTCTTCCTAAAAAAAGAAAGAAATTGTTCAACAAAATAAGCAAACCAATTATAACGTGGATTTTCAACATTAGAGTTCGTGTATGAATTTCTTAAATGCATAAATTTATTCGCTGTCTCTGCAGAAGAACAACACAATATTGCAAACGTCAGTTTTTTGTGGATATCGTTCAGACGTCAATGTGTAAATAATGCGAAACACTACTTCATTGTCTAATAAAAGAATATTTTATAGAACTTTTTAAATTAAAAGTTACACTTAAAATATTTCTGTGTGTGTGTGTGTGTGTTTTTTTTTTTTTTTTTTTTTTTTTGCGTTTAGCCATTGCCTTTTGTAAAACAATAACTCAAAAAATAAATAAATAAACATGCACAACTTTTTCACAGAAACATACAACAAAACCTCATTGTCTTGCTAGTCATGTTGCAATAGACAGTGTAGAATTAATTGCTCTTTCCAGTGATAATTTACTAAAAGGAAAAAATATTGCCTTGCCTAAATCAGGAAAAAGTACTCGAAAAATAGCCGACAGTGTGAAGTTTCGCCTTTAACAATATCCAGATGGGTCATAAAGTAATATTTGCTCTTAGATAAGTTTACTGGTTTTCAGGAATTATTATTATTATTATTTTTTTTTTTTTTTTTTTTTTTTTGTATAGTGTTTGAATAATTTTCAATGTGTTAAGATGTAGGAAAGGAAATGTCGGTCGCAGTAGTGGGCCGCATGTTTTGAGCCCGAATTCTGCACGCAAAGTAATTGTTGTGGCTAATTGTGAACTTTTTTTTTTTTTTTGACTTCGTCAAAGATTTAACAAAACATTAATTTGGGTGTTAGATTAAGTTGAGTTTTTTTCTATTCTTAATTATAATTTAAATACTATTTTTCTATTTACTTTCTCAGTCATTGTCGGTGCATTTCACATTAAAATCATTCCCGCAAGACAAAGATAAAATTTCAAATAATTTTCTTCTTTTTTGAATAACATGGAAAAATATCGACAAAGAAAGAAAAAGAAAGTTATAATAAATTATTGTTATCAATTATAGATGCCTATCTTATTATATGCATGTTTTTCAGAATCCAATATCTGAATATTCGGCTCCAATGTTATGCCACTGGAACTATTTTTAATTTCTGATCTTATTCTTTAAGCAAACAAGGGGCCCCACGGACCGGCTTCGCGGACTGAATGCGTCCCGTGTCTTAACTGCGAGGCAACTACGGTTTGGTAATCCCATTCGATGGTTGCTGTGGGTCCTAATAATGGGCCCAACAGCCCTGAACTAGGTTTAACCGAACAATGAAGCAGGTGTCATGTCATTGAAGCGAAGAGTGCCTAAAAACTGGTGGATGAAGAAAATTTATCTGACCAGTGAGAGGCCGTAAACATACAGCAGATAAATTTACTTTACCTACCAGTTTATTCAAAATTTCAGCTTCAATAAGATGACTTCTGCATCCAGCACGATTAGTTCCGATTCCAGTCTGAGAAATCTATCATGAGGACGAAATTGTAGGCTCTGGATAGATCAACTCGCCTGTCGGGTATGCCGCGTATAGTATTGCTATAGGTGAGTCATCCTGATACCAGAGAAAATATTAGTTTGCTGGTATATAGATCGCAAAACAAAATCAAATAATGCGAGGTTTTGTTAGCAATCTTACAAAATCAGCGAAATGACAAGAAGTCAGATTTCGGTTCACCTTTGTTTGAGCTAAAATTACTTTTGTCTTTTTTTAATTACGGGTTGGACCATCTCGAATCTCGTTGCTAGAAGCAGCATTGGGAAATTACTTTCCTAAATTGCTTTTATGAGCCATTACATGTTCAACTAAAACCGCCGATTGTGTTATGCTTTTTAAATAATACCACGCATTATGATCTTTCGCATCAAATTTGGATTTAAAACTCTTTTTTTTTTATTACAAAAAAGCCGCTAGAACAATTACTGTGTTTGTCCACTGTGTTAATTCAAATAACCAAATTTTTCCCAAATAAAGTTCGAATACGAACGGTTTGCTCATTAATGGGTATTTATATTCTCCTGTTTCTGTTTTATTTTTTAGATTGATACTTCTTTCATTTTATGTATTTAGAGCAAATTTTCACGGAATAAATTGACCTTGCTTTGCTCGAGTCTCCAATCTATTTAATGCTGCGTCTTCCCACGTAGTGCGGTATATTTTTTATATTTTTGTGTGCGATGACCCTAACTTCTGCCGATGTTCTGCGAAATTAGAAACGCGCAATTCCATTTTACATCAAAAGACTTTCTATTCATTCCAAAATAAACCTGCAACATAGAAGCAATACATTTATCAAATATATTCACATCATCTTTCTAGGTATAAGGTTGGATATTTACATTTTTATGAGTCTAATTTGCTTAATATAAGCAATCTAATAGGTTCATATTAAAAAAGGCAAAAAGTTCCATTACTTTTAATTTTTCATTATTCGATTTACTAAACAACGATCTATACGATGGACGAGCCAAACCCCATATATCTTTCTTGGGTTAATCCAGATAAACAAAAAATCAGTAAATATTTTAACTTTTTTTTTTTCAAAAAAAAAAAAAGACCTTAAATCGCTTTTTGCCGCAACATAATCGGCTAAAAGTATCGAAGAGAACTTCAAAAAATCATGAATTGAGCTGGATAATCTCGATTTTTTCTTTGTTTACATTCCATGTAAGCCGTGACCTTGAAAGAAGCGTTTTCAATGTGGAGACGGTCCCTAAAACGTTTTTTGTTAATAACTCCTGTTCTACTGCACGGAATACAGTAAAATTTCGTATATTGGCTGTATTTTGCTGTCTAAACATAATTATGTAGCAAAGATTAGGGGTTCCCATTTGAAAATCAAGAGTTGGTGCTCATTTTGCTTTGTATATGGTCCCTTATCAAAATTTTACCTACGTAGTTTTAAAGAAGACTTTAAACCAAGTTGGATGACTTCTTTCTTTCCTTTCTAGCATGTATAATGGCCGAATAATTAAAAGTGTTTCGTTTTTTTTCTATGACTGTACCAAATGAGACAGTTTCTAACAATGCTATGAATTTCGAAAAATTGTGCTTCAGTGCTCACTGTTCACTCACAGGTCGATCCACATTATAACATTTAACTTAATAGGCATAAAGATTGGCGTTTCAACTATATAGCACTAACTGAAGACCATTTTCACAAAAGTTGAATCTCAAAATGAAACTTTAAAATCTGAGAGAAAATATATAAAGGGAAAATAACTTCATAATTCACAAACTGGCACACAAGTCTGTTGACGGTGACTTCTGCCTACATTTCGAAAGGCAATACAGTAGAAGACCATTATAACACACACCTTGGGGCCAGAGCTTTTGAATTATAAAGGTTTTTGCATTATATAGGTCATTTCACAACTTTTGAAGCTAATATTCAGAATATACCTATATATTAGCACTTTAGAATGAGTTTCATCTGCAATGTGTATTAAAGCACTAATATTACAGTTAGTCATTCACAAATAAATATGTTTCACAATAAAAAGAAAGTGAAATATCCTGCACTTATGCTAGCTTTATGGTTTGCATAACAGCTGCATCTTCAAGAGCCATCTGGTATTTTCTGCTTACTATGAATACTAATTTTCATTTAAAAGCTTTGAATTGAGATGGAAAGATGAAAAACGATTTCAAAATTTAATTTGCCTAACAATTTTTATGTTTGCAAGGAAAAACAGAGGGATTTTTTTTATACTTCAAAATCTATTGTTTACTTCTGAAAAGTGCTGTTTACAGAGACGTTATACAGGTCGGCGGTATAATGGATTCTGGTGTAGTGACTTTCTCACATTAAAAAAGCGCTTCCTTGTAACCCAGAAATATGGAAGTGCAACAGATTTGAAATTTAGTGCAGTATTGGGAAACTGCACACAGCTTTGTAGATTCATGTCATCAGAAATCTGGACTCTCAACTTTAAGTCAGTTCATTGCAGTTCTGGACTTCAGCTGGTTCATTGCATGAACATAACATTTTTATTTAATAATTTTCTTACTACAGCCAGAGGTGCCCCGATGGGCGGTCACGAAAGCTCACTCCGACCTTCAAAGATTTCCTTGTTCAGCAAGTTTTGTCTGACAATTAGGAAAAACTACCACCTTTCGGCAAAACTTTTTAGTTTTATTCGGCAGGATTATCATCATTTGGCAAAACTTGGAGTTCCATTTGACAAATTGAGAGTTTTTGCCTTCCCAAAAATTTAAGTTCAGGGTGACCTTGACCACAGCATACAATTTGAAAACGGTTAACACAATAACGCTTACTAACCATTTTGAAAATTTAACAAGCAGGCTACGAGAACCAGCAGAAAGCCCTAGAATGGTATAACCATAATTGTGAAAATCTATCACCATGCAACTTCTTCTCAGTCTGCAAATGCACCAAGCAATAGGTAAGGTAGGAATAGAAGGAGGATTCTGAAATACAGTAAAAAATCACATTGAAAGCAAAATATTACTCAACGTTTGAAACAAACTATTGATGAAATGTTTCACTAGGTATGCAGCTGAAATTCTTATGCAAAAAAAAGGGCACATTAAAACATAAGGCAAATGAGAATTTTAAAATATTTATGCAAACTAAAATATTTACTCCTGCATATTAATTGCCCTTGCAAAATACATGTTCGTTTTTAAGCAGCAAAATGCACCAAAATGTTTTCCCTGCATAAAAATTGTAGTCTATTTTTTTTCTCCATAATTGAATCAATTATTTTAGAAGGGGCATAAGTCCAACTGATGAAACTTTTCAGGGTTCAATAATAAGTGCTCACTTTATTCATAAATGGACTAATTTCTACCAGAATATTTTTGACTAAACAAGACATAAAAAGGATCATTACCTCACCTTTCATTTTGTCACTGAAATTAATTAAAATTTGTAAAAATTTTTGAATGTATGCCCTTTCTGCAATGAATAACCTGAAAATCTAGTTTTGGATGATGAAATGCAAATAGCGTAAAACAGATTTATTTTAAACTGATTTATTATTAATAAAAATAATATAATGAAGTGATAAGAATAAAAAATGTGAAGTCTGTATGCATAAAATCATAATCTTAAGAAAATACATCTTTCCCTCCTTCTCTCGTCTTGTTTTTGTGAAATAATAAAGTCTGATGTAAAAACTAACAAACTAATGAAAACTAATTTTAAAAAAGCATAAATTTCACATGTGCATAAAACTATCAATGCATATTCTTCATATACGTCCTCCATTGAAATATTTTTGTATCCTTCGCTGTCTAGTTTTATGGGCCAAGTTTGATGTACAAGCTAATAAAAATTGCACCAAACAATCATCTTGTCATAGATTATTTCCCTTTGTACTCAGGGTTGGCAAGGTAGTTCAGCTGACAAGTGCAACTTTGCAAGCACGACAGTATGCTCTTGAAAAGTCTATTAAATGGCTTACCTAAACCATCTCTTGGTGTTCTATAAAATATTTAAACATTAAATATTGAATTATTTGAATTGTTTTTCTAAAGTCAGAAAGTAATAAAAAGCTCGCCCAATTATGTGAAAAAGAATTAACTTTTCAAAATTGAGGCCAAGGGGCAATTCCCTCCTCTTCCAACTCATCTAAATAAAGGACCTGCCTCTACCATAAGAATGCTTAAGTAAAGGTGTTATTTTCAGTACCGTATTTTCCTGCGTATAATACGCGTATTATCAGCTAAAAAAGGAAAAGTTTATGAGGTGCGAATTATACGCAGCCGTGGATTATCTGTGGGTTTTTTTTTCCCCTTAACACCAACGCATTGAACCTCAATATTTTTACAGTAGAATTCACCAATCGAGATCGCACGCCAACTGAATGTTGTTTATTTTACGAAGCGTGCATGTTCTTCCTCACTGCCTGCCTGTATGTTGGTTATTTTACGTTGCTTGAATGTTCCTCTTGGCGATTCAGGTCATGTAAAATAAGCAAGATTACAGTGAAATAGGTAGCCATTTGCACAAGATTAGACCGTTTGCTCCTTTGTCTTGACTCTTTATTTTTCAAATAATTAGAGTACTATAATCAAGATTTCAAGAAGAAATCATTATATTTTAGATTATACTAGCAAAAATACCCGGCGTTGCCTGGGTTAGCTATAATTATGAGAAACAATCGTTACTTGCATTTGTTTTCTGTTTTAAGTGAAAGAATTTAAAACACACCTTTTTGACTTGATTTAAAATCTAGCTTCTTCCTTACTCATAAAACTAAAGTAGAAGTAATTAAAAAGAGCAAAACAGTATTCATTTAGAAACGAAAACACAAAATTTAACCATATACAAATTTGAAGAATTTCCGAAATATGAAATTAAACTTCACATGTTTAAAATGATTTATCAGTTAATACTTTTTTTTTTTACATGGAGTCTTATCTTCTTTGTATGTCTATTGAAATGTGAACTGTTTTAAAAAAATGTAGCCGCACGCCCGTAATCCCCTTAACCATGCTTTAGTTATTTTGGAAAATTTCAATTATTGTAGGTTCTTGGTGCGATTTAAAATGGTACTGAATTTGCGGGAATCGTTTTGGGATACCTTGGATAATGCTCCCCCTCCTTACTTTGTAAAACGGCATGTTACTAATTTTTGTAAAAGAGATATTGTCGCCAGATGCTGAGATACTTTTGATCACCACAAAATGACGCTAAATAATTTCATCCGAAATGTTTCCAAAATAAGTAGTAACATTTGGCGATGGTTTGAATTTGTGCACGAAGTCACATTAATGGTAGTTTTTGTGCTGTTTATGGATTTGCCTAATTTAGTTGCTGGATTATTTTACAGTAAAAAAGTTTTTAAAGATTCTTTGATTGGCGATATTTTGTGCACATGGTGAAAGCTGACAAACATTAATACGTAGTCTTTGGCTTCAAAAACCGCAACAGTTGAAAAAAAAAAGCCAAATGCATCCGCTACTGAAATCTTTCCGCATAAATTTTGGCGAAGTTTCTGCTGTTAGATTAGATAATGATTAAGTGTCCAATCAGCACAAATAATTAAAAAAAACATTAACTACACTAAAGTTCCGTTTAAATGGAAAATAATCAGCCAAATCTAGTTATTATTAGCCAATCCTGGGGGGAAAATGTTACTTTGAGATTTGACTTGAGAAAAGCCTCAAACAGTCAGACGAAACACAAAAATATTCAACAATTCTAGCTATGAGCTGGGAGTTGAGATGATACACTAAATAATGAATTGGGTTGAGGAAAGCCTTCGAACATGGAACAAAAAAAGCTCATAACTCGTTTTTCTTACAACTTAGAACTTTTTAACAGATGCCATCTTCAGCAGAAAAATAAGCGCTTTCGATGGACACATAATTTTAATATGTGAATGTATTTTTTCACCGTCATATTGAGGCATTTATGCGAATATTGGGACTAAAATTGGAATAAAAAGGAAACTATCAATCGGATTTTTTTCCAACTAGTCTATAAACCTTCCCAGTACCAAACTGAACAAACGGTGAAAGTTTCAGCCAAATCTGCCAGGTAGTTTCTGAGATCTTAGGGAACAAATTTATCAAACTCCATTTTTATATATATAGATTTCAGATTAATTTTCATTATGCCTTCAAAGCAGGGCTGTCGGATTTTAGCCGGGCCAAAAAAAGCCGGCCGGCTTTTTTTGGTTTAAACCACTTTAAAAAGGCCAGCTTTTATTAAAAAAGCCGGCTTTTTTAGAAAAAATACTTTTTGGTATTTTTAGTGTGATTTAATCAAAATGAAAATTATATATCATTAATGCAATTACTACTCTTTTAATAAAATGGTTAAAAATTAGACAGTTAGATAACAATGTGCAGTACAAAAAAAAAAACATAACAAAACAAACTATTGCTCTATATTATGAAATTATTGAATGGAATTTAAATGATTAGAAATTATTTTCAGTTCAAGTATTCAAAAGATCACAAAACACTGCTGCTTTTAGTACCAGTCATTTGGTTCAGTTTTTAAATAACAGTATACTCTTACCTTTTTTTCTGCTTTTGTTTAATCACCCAAACAGTAAACCACCAACACATTAAAATTTTGCTACATCACAAAAATAGAGAAAAAAAACTTATTTATTAGGGACATGATCCTTTTTGATACAATTTAAATTATTATAAAGGAATGTTTCACTATGTATATAAAAGATCACATACGACTGCTGCTGTATTAAATAAATTACCAATCATTTGGTTGAGCCTTTAAATATCGGTACACTTTCACTAATTTTTCGGCTTTTTCTGCACCTAAGCTGTTTCTGACTTTGCTCCAAATAAAGCCATAATTTGAGAAAATCCTCTCAATGGATGCAGAAGATGGAGGACAACTATGTAATTTTATAAAAAAATCACAAAAATCATCAGATATTGAACTCTTGATTTTTGAAGCCTTGATTTTTACTAAATTCCACCATTTTCTTGCTGGAAATTGTTCGATAACGTTTACAGAAAAAAGTAATGGTGAATAGGTTTCGGAATCTTTTATCTTGAATTTTAGTACACCGGGTAGAAATTGAGGGTACTTTTCTGCAAGCCACATTTCCGCTTCATTTTCCTGTAGATTTGTCAATCGCTTGCCAAAGTATTTGGGATCTGTCATGTGAGCTAGCAGATGAAACGGCTCAATGTGTTGATTAAATCTTTTTCTAATTTTTGCTTCATGGCTTTCTAAAGATGAGTCTCCTATAACATTCAACCATGTCTCCACTGCTTTCGACAAAGTAGCGTTGTCGCTTTGAAGTTCATTGATTGCTTTTGAAATAATTTCAAGCTGCTTACGTAGGTAAACAACTTGAGTATAGATACCAACATTTGTCAGTATACTTCCAATCTGCTGATCAAACTCATCCAAGTGCTCTAATCTGATTTCATTATACTTGCGAAAATTAATGATGAAAGTTCTTAGACATTCATCTTGTGAATTCCATCTAGTGTCATTGGGTATCTGAGGCATTAAGCCATTTTTCTCCTTTAGCCACCCATGAGCATTGTGCTTATTCCTGAAATATTTTTGCACTTCTAAGACATGTTTAATTAAACTATTTGGTATGATGTCTTTAACACAAAGATTTAGCATGTGTGCTGAGCATCCATAAATCAAAAGTGACTGGTGAGTTTCCTGAATTTGATTTCCCATAGCAGTCATCTTATTTTCATTATCTGTACAAATAGCGAACACTTTCTTATTATACTTGATCTCGACTTCCTCTAGTGTTTCCTTCGCAAAATTAGCACAAAACTCTGCTGTTTTCTTTTCCGAACCACAGTCCATAGCCTTGAAAAGGTAAGATTTAACTCCGGTATGAATACTGCAGGCAAAAATTGGGTCATTTTTTACACTTGACCATCCATCAAGGATTAAAGTTAGAGCTGCTTCATCGACAAGTTCTTTCTTTAAGCAGTTTTCAATATCATCGCAAGCTTCATCAAGTAATTTCCCCGAAAGTTGATGCCTGTTAGGAGGAACGTAACCAGGTCTTAAATCTTCAACCATTTTTTTAAATTCTACATTGCTTGAAACATTGAAAGCTATGTTGTTTGCATAAAAAAATCTAGCAACAGATTTATCCAAATTTTGTTTCTGAGATGCTGTTGTAACTACACCGTAAGAAAATATGGATTTCTGCTTTTGTTCTTTGCTTGAAGAAGGAACTTCTGCACAGTCATTATTGCACTCTTCAACTCTGGGCACTTTAGTAGGAGGCTCAATCTCTGCAATATCAGTTTCTTCAATAGTCCTAGAGGCAATATTCCTTTTGCACTTTTTTAAATGTTCTTTTATTCTTACAGCTCTTTTGCTAACAACAGTTTCGCAATGTTTGCACTTCACTTTTGTGCCAAATTCAGTAAACTCATTCCATTCTGAAGCTTGTTTTCTCCCACATCCTGAAGCCATTATAACTTTGGGAAAATAATAGTGATCACTAAAAATTTGAACTGAGCTACTCAAAGGTTCAAAATGGTTTTAAAGCAGAAAAGAATTGTGATACCATTTTCAATCTGCAATTCCATTCTTTTAAGAGGTGCTATTTTATTGGTTATTGGAACTAGATCAGTAACCAATAGTTGTCAGATAAATTTTTTATTCCCCCAGACTTGGATGGGAGGGTGACCTGTCTGCCCTTCCATTCCTGAAAGGTACCCTTCTTCCCCTTTTATTTGTCAAATGGTTCTGTTCTTGCCTGTTTGATGAGAAACCAGAACCCTGTTGATTTTGAACACAAAAGTGAATAAAATGCAGCAGTACCTTCCTCACTCTATTTCTGCAATCTTTCTCTCCTCCCCTCCCCCCCCCCCCTCCTACTCAACTAGGATTGTCATTGACTATTGCTCATTCACCAGCTCCCCAATTCTGGAACAAGGAAGGAACATTCTTTCAGGATAATAATACTCTGCCACCTGTTTTTATCTTTAGTTGCACCTTTAATACTTTTGTATGTCACTGCTCCTGTCACTCAAACTAGAGGATCATTCCCATTGATATCCACTCTTTCTTTCTGACTAGCCTCTGCTGAATTCTGAGTAATTGTAAGTTTCTAGAATTGCCTTGAAACCACTAAAGAATACTGGTCATGACCCTCCTTATCACCTTACAAATAGTGCAGAATGGGTTTCTTTGTCCAATTGACATACCTCTGAATGCAATTCCAATGTTTATCTTTTCAGCAGAGTTTAAGTAAAGGGAAGGTGTCTTTTTCCATTTTATAACATTTCATTCAAATTCAAAGCAAGTAATTCAGCAATGATGTATTTTATTTACTATTTATCTACTTGGAAATAAAATAATTAAATTCATTTGAAATAAATTATTTTTTAAACTTTAGAATATAAAAAAAGTAAGAGTTCTGCATTTTAGCAGTGACCTGTTTTTAAGATCAGCTGACCTGTATCTGCTCCCTTCCCCCAGGCGTGCTTTTGATATGAAGTCCTGGAATTATTCAGCTAATATATGATAGCACTTAATTTTGAAGCTAATAAATTAGTAATATTTCAAGCATCAGTTCTTTTCTTCTACTAATCTTGGTTTTTTGCTAAATTCAGAAGGGTGCCATTTGATTATTTTGTAGTATATGTTTTTTTTTAAACATAGAATAGTCTTTAAAAAAATAAATACTGTACACACAAAAAATACTATGCAGATGTTGTTTTAAGCTGTAACACAATCATTCAAAAGAAACAATTTGACAAAAAATGAGAAATTTTTATCACATTTCAATGAAGCATTTTTTTTTTTTTTTTTTCACTGTCTTCCTAAGAAAACTGATTTTTTTTAAGTTTAAATTTTCCCAGTTTGTTCTGAGTCACTATACTACATACTTTCTTGTGTTGTAATCAAAGATAAACTTGTTTAAAGTCATATTGTCGTCTCTGAGCAACAGTAGGATATCATATTGTTATTTCTGGGATTAGATGTCTTACTGTTGCTCTGAGGCGACAATATGGAAGCACTTTTCCATGCTGAAGGTGGAAGAGTAAGCAACAAAAGCGTAAGGATTCTCTCAGACATTTGAAATCATTTGCAGTTTTTGTTTGTATATTCTTTTTATCACCATATTTTCAGCATAAGCATTGCTTTATTACTTGAATTAACATTGGTTATCCTGTTAAAATGTAAGGAGGTCATTAGTATAAGTAGTAAAGTATGTAATGCAAAAAAGCCAAAAAAGACCGGCTTTTTTTAAAAAAAGGCCAAATAAAGCCGGCATTTTTAATAAAAGCCGGCCGGTCTGGCTTTTTTTTAAAAAAGCCGGCTTTTTTACAGCCCTGCTTCAAAGTAATTACTTTTTCACGTTTTTAGTTTAGTTGCTCAACTGGTATGTTAAATTCAAACTTTATCTTTTTACATCATATTATCCACGGATTATACAAAGCTTTTTTTTTCTGCAGGCCGATTTTAGGACCTGCGGATTATAGGCCGCCCGCGGATAATACGCAGGAAAATACAGTAAGTTACAACCGTCTGGTCAATGCTAATTCTGTATTAGCTACCAGTTTGTTTGGCACTCTAGGCTTCCTTATGAGATTTTCCACCTCCAGCTCAGTTACTCCTATGCCGGGCTAATGAGTGCTAATAAGCACGAAACTGCAGTCCTCGGCTGGAATTGACTGAGCTGGTGGTGTATTTCATGTAAAGATGTTATTTGTTTTTACTTCCTTATGCCAAAAAATCTAGTTCTTCTTGCGATCATGCTTTATGCATCTTACTATTCATTCATTCGCGTCGAGAACACAGAACGGGCATAAGTCCGGGAATTTGCCCTGTGAAAAACACCCCTAAGAACTGGACTGCACTGAGCAGTTAATTTACTATAAATTAGCCTTACTTGCGGCAGGCTTTAGAATTTAATCGCAATAACAGTTTTTAGCAGTTCATGACATTTTGTGCAGTTAATTTTGCAGTAATGAAATCTTATACATGTGTTTGTTATCTAACAAGTTTCTCAGTTAAAAGTTCCTGTGTTCGTCAAAGTGTGCTCATGTAATAATTTCTACAAGGAAGAATATCCAAAGATCAGTTCAAATGGTTTCATTGCCCCGCTACTTTTGGAAAGCCCTAAAGATGTTAAATGTGTGGTAAGAATTTTTGAATTTAGAAACTTACTTTGACGTGAAACATGCCCTTTCTGCAATAAACAAAAATTGTGGTCCCTAAATAAAGTGCTTTGTTGTACAAGACACCTCCCCCCCCCTCCTTTTTTTTTTTTTTTTTTTTGAAACAGATGACAGTAGTGCAGTTTTTGAAATATTTGAAGCATTTGCAATAGAAATTGTTACATCATCGGTAGCTCCCAGCTTAGGTTTCATTGTAAAGAATAAATTTTGTTAAGTTATAGAGATGTGATAGAAAGCTGAACACAAAAGACGAAACAAATATTATGTTTAAATCACATTTCTTCCTTTGTAATACAAACATAAAATAAATGGACATGGAACAGGATCTAAATCCTACACAACTGGTCTGTAAGCACTAGCAAACTTTCAAGTAAACCTAGTTCCATTCAAAAACTAGTCAATCAATTAAAGTCAATAATTTGTAGAATATATACATTTTACCTTATCATACCCATACATTTTAGCCTTATCAAAAAAGTATATTTTTTTCTCACTTTTAAACTTACCTAAGATCTTAACAAACACAACTATGAATTTGCATTGAATTGAGCACCCAAATTTGCTCCATTTAGAACCTTGATTTATGAAAAAAATAAACAAACAGCAAAGACACTGAATCTACATTTTCACCCAAAGCTTCTATTGTTCGAGGCACGTTTTTTAAAGTACCATTTTGAAATTAAAAAAAAACAAAAAAAACAAGTACAGATAGAGCAAAGAAATTTATTGGACAAAAATCTACCACACTTACGCTATTTTTGGACATTGCTCTTGGATTTTCCAAGCATTTGTCAAAGCGTGGTACAGGTTTTTGCATACTCTATTCGTAGAAAATTGCCGCCTGTGAAGATAACCATGAGGACTCTTACAGGGCTTTGGCTTAGAAGTTTTGGTACAGATGTGATATACCCCCCCCCCCCCCATTTGGCGACATCCGATTTTTTGCACAAAATTGAAATATTTTTCTCGCCAATGAGGCGATAAATTTTTAAGCATGGCATCCCTGGTGAAACTAACCTGCGGTTGGCAACGCGAAGGCAAACTTGTTCGAACTTGTTTACTTGGGTTCTTTACTTGGTTTTACGCAGGAGAGATACGTGTTGTTTTGTGCAATATACCTTACAGGAATGCTTATTTTGTGTTAGTTTAGATTCAGTAGTTGTGTTTTGAAGTAAAAACATTAGAAAATGCCAGTTTCTTCAAACTTGAAGGTTAATTAAAAGTTAACTCCAACGTGGTGTGTATCTGTAACGCGCCATTGTCAGATGATGTTTTGTTTTGGACTGAGTGTGAGGATTTATACCATAAAAAGGTAAGTTCTTTATTTTAGAATTCACATAAAAATTCTCACTTCGGAAATTCTTTGTTTTTTACAAATCCTTGAGGAGTTCTTGTAGCTTTTAACTTTATTTTTACTGTATGTTAATTAATTTTACAAAAATAGTTCGGTTATTTCGTTCTAAAAGTTAATTCTTATCGATGCCACGAATTATTTAGACATTAACCTGCCTCCTTTAGGTACTGAATTTTATGTTAACAATTGAAAGTTCTTTCGGTTGTACTCTTAAAAATGAAGAATTTTATTAATAAATCTGCACAATAATGGTGCATATTTCACACTTAAAACTGTGTCATTATTGTACACTGAACGGAAGGAGCCACCCTTGGGTGTACATACACATGAATATGCATAATATACATAAATATACATAATTGTGACCATACTCCGACTGTAATGTATATTAACAGTCGGAGGGATAACGGACCGAGCGGAGCGAGGTCCTGGCGAGCCAGAGGTCTCATAGTACTTTCGTAATGAGACCGAGGCAGGGTCGGCGAGCCGAGGTCTCATTACGAAAGTACTATGAGACCGAGGGCTCGTATCCCGGAGAAATGATGAAAAAACAATTAATGCATTAATTTCGACTTGTAATTAATACAATAATTTATTTCATTGTATTTTAATATGTTTACAAAAAACCCCGGCCCTGTACATTTTTGAAGCATATATTCGTGATGTTTTTTGTTGTGCTTTTATGTTGTTTTTATATATATTGTGTTCTGAAGTGCTTTGATCATGTTTTTTTATCTGATTTTTTCCTGTTGGCGCTAAAAAAGCATCGCTAAGAACGATGTATGACATATGTCGTCATACATCGTTTTCTTGGCGACGCTTTCTTGGCACCAACAGGAAAAAGTCGCCAAGGGTGGGGTATATCACATCAGTTCCGAAGTTTTTGAACATCCTCCTGAACTGCCTGACCTAGCTTGCAGCAACTTTCATTTGTTCCGGCATCTAAAGTCTTTCCTTGGCGGTCGATGGCACAACATCAATGATGATCTCAGAGAACCAGATAGTTGACTACACAGGCGGCAACTTTCTACAAACAAGTATACAAAAACCTGTACCATACTATGACAAATGCTTGGAAAATCATGGGAGCAATGTCGAAAAATAGAGTAAGTGTGGTAGATTTTTGTGCAATACATTTCTTTGCTCTATCTGTACCTGTTCTTTTTTTATTTCAAAATGGTACTTACTTTAAAAACATGCCTCGTACTTCGTGGCTTCAGTCAGTCAACTCCAAATCAAGTCAGAAGTTTTTCTCTACATGCAAATATTGGCAGTTTTATTTAGTAGTGAGCAAAAAATTTTAACAAAAAAAAAATCAGAATCATGCCCTTCATTTACGAGGTCAAATGCACCCCTTGTCTGGCTTTGGAACTGTAATGTTTTTACTCGTGAATGGGAGTGATTTTGCTGTTTTTCGATAAAATGACAGCATACTTTATTGTTGCGATGTTTCTTTACTTCATTAACATAAAAAGAATAAATTGCACAGGGGGTTTTTTGTTTCAGAACAAGAGTGAAAATGCATTGATTTTGTTTGAATCACAATGGGACAGATTACAAAAAAAAAAAAAAAAATCGGAAAAAGTCAAAAATATCACCTGAATTAATAGACAGTCCATTTTTGGAATCTGCATAAGAGTATAAAATAAGAACCAACTTTGCCAAAGGGTCTTTAAAACATATCTCACCACTCCAGGAAGATCTTAAGAAAAGAAGATTGATAATGCATAACAATGGGAATATTGTAACGATATAAATCTCAATTCATGTAAAATAATCTGAAACTGATCAGCTGAATTTGACAATCACATTCATGAAAAAACATTCATCAATCTTACAATAATTAGTGCTAAGAAGTAAAATGACATGACCTAACTAATAATACAAATGAAAATGATGGCATAATAGTCTAGTTACTGATTTATTGGTACATTTAATTACATTAAATCATTTCAATTTTCATATATATGAGCAATCAAAGTAATACAGTAACCCCTCGTTATATTGCGTTTCTTGTGAGACATCAAAAAAATGCGGTATATCAGAAAACCCGGAGTGGGTTATCGCGAGTCGTCAAACAATCAGGAACATGTATTTTTGTAGCAAAGTGTTGTGAAATGTTTCATAGAAACCTCAATGTGTGTTTTTTTTTATCATTTATTTATTTGCTTATTTATTTATTAATTTATTGCACTTTCTTCATCGAGCATACACTTGTTCTTCATTGAGCTTAAGTTCTGTTCGGTAAAAATATAAAACATTTTTACTGTACTGTATATATTTTCACTGTTTGTATAAAGTATTATGCATCAATAAAGTGAAGTTTTTGAGGAACACCAAATTTTCTCTCATTAATATCTCATTTTAGCCTTTTTGCAGTTTATCCGGGATTGTTATTATCCACTGCACTTGTGCCACTCAATTCCGTGGATAATCAAGAGTTTACTGTATAACCGAGATCTTAAAAAGTAACGATTCAATTAATGTACAAATTAATGACATACTCACCTACAAAAATATTAGTGTATTATCATATTAAGACGATTTACCTTTAAAATCAAAGAAAATTAGCCTACCATTTTTTTTCTTTTTAAATAAAATAAATTTTTTAAAAATCTGAAAATATTTCTGTTGTTTTATAGTGGACTGCAAATGAAAAATTGCAGCTTAAACAGCAACAAATTAATGGTATGAAAATCTTACCAGCTTTGTTCATTAATTCATGAGGGAAAAAATAAAAATGTTTTTTTAGAAATGTAACATTTTAATTAATGTTTTTAAATGTGAAACGTAAAGCAACATTTTTTTAAATGTAATTTTCGGGAGACAAAAGAAAAGTGCAATATATCCGAATGAGCAATATAATGAGACACGATGTAACGAGGAGTCACTGTACTTCTTAAATTCATATTTTTCGACCTCTATAAATTTTTGGCACTTTCAAATTTTAATGTTTTTGTTAGCATTATTTATTTGAAATATGACGGGAAATGCTGTATTGTTTTGAAAGATTAAGAAATGATATTTGCAATAACAATTTTAAAACAAATACTGCATACAAAGCAGACTTTGTACAGTACTTCAATAATAAAAATTTCATTTTCAAATAAAATTTAAAAAGTAATAATAATTAATTAAAATAGTAATTTTTTTTTCACCAAAAAAAGTATAAAAAACACTTTTTGAAACAGTTCAGAAAAATTTTAGAAGAGGTTTGAACTCTAAAAACTCATTCCTTAAATGACACAGTGTTCCCACTGTGTGTATACATACGAAAATAAAAAAAAATGCATCACTTGCAAAAATTCACATTTTAAAGAATTTACCAAGAAATAACAGAACAATTGCTCTGTAACTTTAGCAACATTAAAAAGTATGCTTCAATCAGCATGTTTCAGTAATCAGTTTACATACTACTTGCAATAATTTTATATGTTTTGGTTAAAGTATCACTTATATTCATAAAAATATAAGCATTTCTTCTAAAAATATTAATTTTGGTTGCATGTTTTTGGCTCATAACATGCCGAGTTTTCTATCCTGACTTACCAAACTTTCAGACATAAAAGAGAATCATTATACTAACATTTGAAATACAGTAGACCCTCGTTTTATGGGGGGGGGGGTTACGTTAAATGGAAATGCCGGGTAAATCGAAACCGCGTAAATTGAGACTTAATAGTAGTGTTAAAATAGGGGTTAGGTTCCGTAGATAAAATAACTACTTCATTCTAGTGATGACTAATTGTATAATAAGTTTAGTGTGTACTTATATCGATTTTTATGCACAAAATGCATAAAGAAAACATAAATTAATTTTGTGTTCTTGTTATAAAGAGGAGCTGGCTATGACAGTCTTTTGGCAGTCATTAAGAATTTTTCTCTGTAATTCTTTGCAGAGCAGTAACGCATCCACGACCACTTACATCCTTTCAATGACAGACTCTTCCTTCACTAACAAATCAGAAAGATCATTTCTATTGTCTAGGAATGGCTCAAAATTTTCAATGTGAACGTTTTTGGTTGTGTGTCACTGATGTTGATGTCCTCATTGGTTTTGGACACCTTCGTCACTTCTAAAAGCTCTTCTTCAAGTGAGTTCTGAACTGTGTGAGTTTAATAACTTCACTTCTGAAAAGAGCTCTGGAACCAATCGCATAAAATGTCTCCAATGGCCCAAGCTCAATTATTAGCATGTCAAAATGCAGTTTATTGCATGTAATCTGCAATCTTTCAGAGTTTGGATTTTGAAAGAGGGGAAAATTTTATCCCTTTGTATTGCCCCATACGCGTAAAAACCGAAACTCATCCGCGTAAAATAAAATACAGGTGTCAAATCTTAAACCGTGTATAATCGAAACCACGCAAAACAAACCTGCGCAAAAAGAGGGTCTACTGTACATGTTTTCTAAGTTTCATGAAATATGAACATTTAAAGCAATTTCACTGTGCATGCACAAAAGATAGAAAATTATAACTTTTACAATTTCTTAGGCAAAAAATTTGGCAATTTTTAAAAATAAATTTCATTTGAGTATCTAAGAAAATTTAAAAAGTAGAGGCAGCCTAATGAGTTGTATTTTAATTAATCTCAGATAAGCAACCAATCTTAAGGGATTGTTCACAAATAACCTTTTTTTATTATGAATCACATTGAACACTTGCAGGCAAGTGTTGCAAATTTGTGAAAGATTCCTTACGATTCATTGCCAGTCTGAGAATACCCGAAATGTATCGACACAGGAGTATATTTAATATATACACATATATACATACTGACAATAACTTTCGGAACATCACGCATGTAATGTAGGGTAATGTTTTCACTGCTTACAATTGATTCTAAAGGATCAGCTCCTAAAAAATAAAGATTTTATGTTATAATAAATAATACCAATAAGTAGAATTGTAACAACTTTATGTGACCCCAAATTCGAAACGATCATGATTGTAGTCTTTTTGGATTTACCCAATAGTTTTCATATATGTCCAGTGCTCAAATTATGAAAAGTAGTACCAAATTATTGTGCTGAAGAAACATTGTTATCAATGTTTAAAAAACAATAATAATAATACAGAATCAGCAACAGTTTCTGAAGAATATTCAAGAAACTACATGAACGATAACATACAAGAACATTTGAAATGAATAATGTCTACAATTGACTGTCTGCAAACTGAAATAATTTCTTTAAAATTTTCATTAATAAAAATGCAGTGCACCTCCTGAATCCTTCATACAAATAATAGCAAAAAAATATAAAGTTATATGCGACTATGAGACCCAGTGTGGTTTCAAAAACATCATGATTAAAAAACTTCTTAGTTTCATACACAACAGAAGTTATTTCCCCATGACTAACAAAATCAAGACACATAATAGAAATAAAAGAAGTAAAGAAATTTGTTTAAAAACAAATATCTGAACTTTCTGCAAATTTGGAAAATTTTCTGTGAACAACATGTACGTGTTTGTCTATTAAGTGGATCTGTCTTTCAGTTCCAGAAAACAACTTACCTCCCATACTTGTGAAGATTGTCTAAAATTTTGTTTTCAGGACCTCATTTTCAAAAACACTCTGGAAGAGAACCTCCAACCTCAGCAATGTGTCAAAATTATTAAAAAACCATCTAAGTTTTTGTTTTCAGGACTGTAATATCAAAAAACTTCCAGGTGAAAGTTTCCGAATCCCAATCCTTTTACAGTCCCCTAAGATAGCTTACTGTTGCATATTTGACACTTATTTCGAAAAAAATTTGTGAAGAGCCTCAAACCCCTCTTTCTAACATCACCAAAGGAAGATTTAAAAAGAAAACATCTCTCTTGTTTCGACAAACAGGAGGGAGCACAAAAGATTTAGTTTTTCCACTGCGCTGAAGATTATTTACTCCTCTGATGCAAAATTAGGCAAATTTAATTTAGTCAAGCTTGGTATATAGGGAAGGGGATACGAAAATAGGACAGGGCGCCGGTCAAGTGCTTTGCCTGGTACACATTTTTGACCCAGTATGCCACTGCTATAAAACTAACACTAATGAATCATTTTGAGCATACACTTTGTCCTCATGGCAGAAAGCTGCCGGCACGGCGACATTGTCACAGAATGAGAGAGTCTGTGCAGAAAGATTTTAAAATAAGGGGGGGAAAAGTTAGCAATAAAACCATTCAGCAGATAGCTGTTTCGCCATAAAAAAAATAACTCGACTACAAGTTAAGGAAAAGGCCTGATTTTCTGCGAAAAATAAAATAATTGCGACATTTTACAAAAATTAAACTTTGGCGAGCACCAAATCGAACGATCAAAACCAGTTTTAACCAGAACTTCTTCCCACGTGTGAGCGATTTTGATGAAAACTGAATTTTAAATTGATAGTTTGCAACGCTGTTTACGCATCACACTTTGCTAATTTATTAGCTTTGAAATATTAGCATTCTTAGCAAAACTTGGACGATTACTACTCATACAATATGCTAAAGTATTATAGTCCATCAATGGTTATGGAAGCAAAGATTATAGAGATAGTCAATTATCAGCTGAATTATGATTTTGAGAATTTTTAATTTGGATTATCGGAAATCTAATTTTTATCGATTTTCAACACTTAGATTAAAGAAGAGTAAAAAGACTTTTTCTAAATATTTGAACTTTTCCTACAAATGTTTCCAAGATTTAATGAATTTTTCAAAATTTGAACTTTTTTTCGAGTGATTCCCTTTTTCAAGAATTGGAGATAGTTAGTGATGGGGGGGGGCATTCACTAATTTACAAGATGAATAGAGTGAATTGATGGAGCCGAGAGTCAACTATTTTCGTATTTATGACTATTTTAGTTAAAAACTTAAAAATTGAAAAAAATTTTTGAAAAATGGCAAGTTCTACCTACACCATCAAAAAACTGAATAGCAGTAACTACACTGAATGAGCGGTCAACATTAAATGTCTATTAATGAAAAAGGGCAGCTAGGAGATAAAGGTTCTGAAGAGCTTCCAGTAATTGCTACAGGTTCTGTGTAACAAAACGCGACATCAAAGATGTTCTCCACCGTAAGAGACTTGCACTGTCGTTAATTTTTCTTAACATTGAGCAATAATTTAAGAAGATTATTGAGAATACTAAGAACCTACATTATCATGGCAGAAACTTAAAGATCATTTTTATCCAGACAACCACTGTATTCAAATGCAGCTATATGCAGAACTAAACAATTGCAGATTAGAACCAGGTGAAAAATTAAATTTATATGCTGCCCGTTTAACGCGTATTTTTGAAAAGATAAAAATTGCACACAAAAATTTTCCTGAAGATTTTATAATTTTTCAATTGTTACAAAATTTACCTTTGGAATATGATCATATTGTTCAATCCATATTAGTCAGACCAGACAAGACATTCAAGTTTGAAGATATTATCGTTGATATCATTATAGAAGAAGGATGTCTCGTGTTAAGGGAAAATTTTGCTACCAAACCAGAGGTAGCTCATATTGAGAATAAAATTCCGTTATGTTACGTTTGCAAGCAACCAGGTCATTTTAAACGTAATTGCCCACAGCTAGGAAAGAAAGCACCCTTCCAGGACAAGCTACGTCAAGGATCCCAGGACAACTATAAAAGAAGAGAATGGAGCCCATACAAAAGGAATCGACATTTTTCAAGGGAGAGGACTCGTTCGTCTTTAAGTACCCGATGTGAGTACAAGAACATTTTCACTTGTGAAGCTAATTTAAATCATGTAGAAGAAGAACCCTCTGTTGAAGATTTAGAGACATCATAAGCGCTTTGAGCATGTCAATATTGATAGTATTAAGAAAACTAGTAAAGTGGAAAGTGCAAGAGGTTTACCAAAGTTTAAAAATTCCAAAGTTCAGTGTGACGATTGTAAAATTGGAAAGTTTAAACGAGTCAGTTTTAAATCGTTAACTGAAAAACGTAGTAAATACCCGTTACAGCTTATGCATGCTGATGTCTGGGGCCCTTGCAATATCACTGGTAGAAATGGGGAAAGATTTTACTTATCTATCATTGATGACTATTCTTGACATGCATCTTTGTATCCTACAAAGTCAAAGAGCCAGGTCGCAGAAATTTTTAAACAGCACATTACTAGGGTTGAAAGATTTTTGGATAAGAAAGTACAAGTCATTAGGACAGATAATGAGAAGGAATTTGTTAATCATAATTTAGATAATTTTTGTAAAAAACTTGGTATTAAACATGAACTGACTAATTATTACACGCCAGAGCAAAATGGTTCAGCAGAAAACTATAACAGAATTGTTGCTGATTCTACCCATGTCTTAATAGAAAGTGGTTGACCAAAGAAATTTTGGCCAGATTCAATGTTATACTTTTAACAGGGTATGCCATACAAATCAGGACAAAACTTCATTTGAACTCTATGGCGGTAATAAACCATCTGTAAAACGCCATAAACCTTTTGGCACGATTTCATTTGTGGGTATTCCCGACAGCATAAGTACAAATTGGATGCTAAACAGGGCTGTCGCATTTTAGCCGGGCCAAAAAAAGCCGGCCGGCTTTTTTTGGTTTAAACCACTTTAAAAAGGCCGGCTTTTATTAAAAAAGCCGGCTTTTTCAGAAAAAATACTTTTTGGTATTTTTAGTGTGATTTAATCAAAATGAAAATTATATATCATTAATGCAATTACTACTCTTTTAATAAAATGGTTAAAAATTAGACAGTTAGATAACAATGTGCAGTACAAAAAAAAAAAAAAAACATAACAAAACAAACTATTGCTCTATATTATGAAATTAGTGAATGGAATTTAAATGATTAGAAATTATTTTCAGTTCAAGTATTCAAAAGATCACAAAACACTGCTGCTTTTAGTACCAGTCATTTGGTTCAGTTTTTAAATAACAGTATACTCTTACCTTTTTTTCTGCTTTTGTTTAATCACCCAAACAGTAAACCACCAACACATTAAAATTTTGCTACATCACAAAAATAGAGAAAAAAAACTTATTTATTAGGGACATGATTCTTTTTGATACAATTTAAATTATTATAAAGGAATGTTTCACTATGTATATAAAAGATCACATACGACTGCTGCTGTATTAAATAAATTACCAATCATTTGGTTGAGCCTTTAAATATCGGTACACTTTCACTAATTTTTCGGCTTTTTCTGCACCTAAGCTGTTTCTGACTTTGCTCCAAATAAAGCCATAATTTGAGAAAATCCTCTCAATGGATGCAGAAGATGGAGGACAACTATGTAATTTTATAAAAAAATCACAAAAATCATCAGATATTGAACTCTTGGTTTTTGAAGCCTTGATTTTTACTAAATTCCACCATTTTCTTGCTGGAAATTGTTCGATAACGTTTTCAGAAAAAAGTAATGGTGAATAGGTTTCGGAATCTTTTATCTTGAATTTTAGTACACCGGGTAGAAATTGAGGGTACTTTTCTGCAAGCCACATTTCCGCTTCATTTTCCTGTAGATTTGTCAATCGCTTGCCAAAGTATTTGGGATCTGTCATGTGAGCTAGCAGATGAAACGGCTCAATGTGTTGATTAAATCTTTTTCTAATTTTTGCTTCATGGCTTTCTAAAGATGAGTCTCCTATAACATTCAACCATGTCTCCACTGCTTTCGACAAAGTAGCGTTGTCGCTTTGAAGTTCATTGATTGCTTTTGAAATAATTTCAAGCTGCTTACGTAGGTAAACAACTTGAGTATAGATACCAACATTTGTCAGTATACTTCCAATCTGCTGATCAAACTCATCCAAGTGCTCTAATCTGATTTCATTATACTTGTGAAAATTAATGATGAAAGTTCTTAGACATTCATCTTGTGAATTCCATCTAGTGTCATTGGGTATCTGAGGCATTAAGCCATTTTTCTCCTTTAGCCACCCATGAGCATTGTGCTTATTCCTGAAATATTTTTGCACTTCTAAGACATGTTTAATTAAACTATTTGGTATGATGTCTTTAACACAAAGATTTAGCATGTGTGCTGAGCATCCATAAATCAAAAGTGACTGGTGAGTTTCCTGAATTTGATTTCCCATAGCAGTCATCTTATTTTCATTATCTGTACAAATAGCGAACACTTTCTTATTATACTTGATCTCGACTTCCTCTAGTGTTTCCTTCGCAAAATTAGCACAAAACTCTGCTGTTTTCTTTTCCGAACCACAGTCCATAGCCTTGAAAAGGTAAGATTTAACTCCGGTATGAATACTGCAGGCAAAAATTGGGTCATTTTTTACACTTGACCATCCATCAAGGATTAAAGTTAGAGCTGCTTCATCGACAAGTTCTTTCTTTAAGCAGTTTTCAATATCATCGCAAGCTTCATCAAGTAATTTCCCCGAAAGTTGATGCCTGTTAGGAGGAACGTAACCAGGTCTTAAATCTTCAACCATTTTTTTAAATTCTACATTGCTTGAAACATTGAAAGCTATGTTGTTTGCATAAAAAAATCTAGCAACAGATTTATCCAAATTTTGTTTCTGAGATGCTGTTGTAACTACACCGTAAGAAAATATGGATTTCTGCTTTTGTTCTTTGCTTGAAGAAGGAACTTCTGCACAGTCATTATTGCACTCTTCAACTCTGGGCACTTTAGTAGGAGGCTCAATCTCTGCAATATCAGTTTCTTCAATAGTCCTAGAGGCAATATTCCTTTTGCACTTTTTTAAATGTTCTTTTATTCTTACAGCTCTTTTGCTAACAACAGTTTCGCAATGTTTGCACTTCACTTTTGTGCCAAATTCAGTAAACTCATTCCATTCTGAAGCTTGTTTTCTCCCACATCCTGAAGCCATTATAACTTTGGGAAAATAATAGTGATCACTAAAAATTTGAACTGAGCTACTCAAAGGTTCAAAATGGTTTTAAAGCAGAAAAGAATTGTGATACCATTTTCAATCTGCAATTCCATTCTTTTAAGAGGTGCTATTTTATTGGTTATTGGAACTAGATCAGTAACCAATAGTTGTCAGATAAATTTTTTATTCCCCCAGACTTGGATGGGAGGGTGACCTGTCTGCCCTTCCATTCCTGAAAGGTACCCTTCTTCCCCTTTTATTTGTCAAATGGTTCTGTTCTTGCCTGTTTGATGAGAAACCAGAACCCTGTTGATTTTGAACACAAAAGTGAATAAAATGCAGCAGTACCTTCCTCACTCTATTTCTGCAATCTTTCTCTCCTCCCCTCCCCCCCCCCCCTCCTACTCAACTAGGATTGTCATTGACTATTGCTCATTCACCAGCTCCCCAATTCTGGAACAAGGAAGGAACATTCTTTCAGGATAATAATACTCTGCCACCTGTTTTAATCTTTAGTTGCACCTTTAATACTTTTGTATGTCACTGCTCCTGTCACTCAAACTAGAGGATCATTCCCATTGATATCCACTCTTTCTTTCTGACTAGCCTCTGCTGAATTCTGAGTGATTGTAAGTTTCTAGAATTGCCTTGAAACCACGAAAGAATACTGGTCATGACCCTCCTTATCACCTTACAAATAGTGCAGAATGGGTTTCTTTGTCCAATTGACATACCTCTGAATGCAATTCCAATGTTTATCTTTTCAGCAGAGTTTAAGTAAAGGGAAGGTGTCTTTTTCCATTTTATAACATTTCATTCAAATTCAAAGCAAGTAATTCAGCAATGATGTATTTTATTTACTATTTATCTACTTGGAAATAAAATAATTAAATTCATTTGAAATAAATTATTTTTTAAACTTTAGAATATAAAAAAAGTAAGAGTTCTGCATTTTAGCAGTGACCTGTTTTTAAGATCAGCTGACCTGTATCTGCTCCCTTCCCCCAGGCGCACTTTTGATATGAAGTCCTGGAATTATTCAGCTAATGAATGATAGCACTTAATTTTGAAGCTAATAAATTAGTAATATTTCAAGCATCAGTTCTTTTCTTCTACTAATCTTGGTTTTTTGCTAAATTCAGAAGGGTGCCATTTGATTATTTTGTAGTATATGTTTTTTTTTAAACATAGAATAGTCTTTAAAAAAATAAATACTGTACACACAAAAAATACTATGCAGATGTTGTTTTAAGCTGTAACACAATCATTCAAAAGAAACAATTTGACAAAAAATGAGAAATTTTTATCACATTTCAATGAAGCATTTTTTTTTTTTTTTTTTTTCACTGTCTTCCTAAGAAAACTGATTTTTTTTAAGTTTAAATTTTCCCAGTTTGTTCTGAGTCACTATACTACATACTTTC
Organism: Uloborus diversus; assembly: GCF_026930045.1. Lineage (NCBI taxonomy): Eukaryota > Metazoa > Arthropoda > Arachnida > Araneae > Uloboridae > Uloborus > Uloborus diversus. The sequence goes on along the minus strand of NC_072734.1, from coordinate 61,768,486 downwards.
TTGTGTTGTAATCAAAGATAAACATGTTTAAAGTCATATTGTTGTCTCTGAGCAACAGTAGGATATCATATTGTTATTTCTGGGATTAGATGTCTTACTGTTGCTCTGAGGCGACAATATGGAAGCACTTTTCCATGCTGAAGGTGGAAGAGTAAGCAACAAAAGCGTAAGGATTCTCTCAGACATTTGAAATCATTTGCAGTTTTTGTTTGTATATTCTTTTTATCACCATATTTTCAGCATAAGCATTGCTTTATTACTTGAATTAACATTGGTTATCCTGTTAAAATGTAAGGAGGTCATTAGTATAAGTAGTAAAGTATGTAATGCAAAAAAGCCAAAAAAGACCGGCTTTTTTTAAAAAAGGCCAAATAAAGCCGGCTTTTTTAATAAAAGCCGGCCGGTCTGGCTTTTTTTTAAAAAAGCCGGCTTTTTTACAGCCCTGATGCTAAAGCCCAAAAGGGTATTATGATTGGATACGCATTTAGTCTTAAAGGTTATCATATTTACCAGAAACTAATGCAATAATTGAATCTATTAATATTTCTTTTAAAGAATGTCATTTTTACAAAGACCATTTTCATACCAAATTGGATAATAGCACTTTAACTAGGCATTTAACCTCTTGTCCAATCAAAAGTGATTTGGATTTAGAAACTGAGGGGGGGGGGCAGAGTCAATCTGACGTTGATGTACCAGCAATCTCTAACAGAGAATCTTACTCTTATAATGAATCAGATTCTGATAGAGAATCAGATAGAGGGGGGAAACGTCAGACAATGACAACTTCAATACTACGAGGATTCCAACCATGGGTCAGAAAAGCTGTTAAAAGACTTGATGGGTCAAGAAATGATGTCTATTATTTTGAAAAGGGTCAATCTAAAAGGTTAAGATCTGTTCATGATGTAAGAAAATACTGTGATAAGTTGAATCTTGCTTTTGAACCATCCTTATTTAATTTTCAAGGAAAAGACACCTTTCAGGGGGAAATTGCAAGCCATAACTCTAGTTCAAGTGTATCTTGACTAGAAAAAGATATTAAAATTCCATACACTTCAGGGGTCTGTCCAAGATTTTTCACAGTGTCCATTTTTTGTGAAAAAATCAAATAATTTTGTGAAAAAAGAATTAATTTTGTAAAAAATCAAATAATTTCGCAAAAAAAAAAATTTTGTTAAAACAAAATGTTATAACTTAGAGAGGGCACAAACTGCATCATTTAAACTTAAAGTTGAGTATTTTTCTCTTCTATGTTGAGAATATCATTCTGGGGTGTTTTTTTAGTATTTAGCGGGGAGGGGGGGGGGGCATCGCTGTCTCAGGTAGCAATATTTATCTACAAGTCTACATTATCTTAAATTATACTAGAAATATTTCTGTACAGCATTTAAAATAACTGTATCAAAAAAAAAAACAGACGAGGGGGGGGGGGTCAGCATTTAACTTTTTGACCCAAGACACTCTTAAAAAGCACAAAATTTTGTTTAAAACTTATAAATTATACGATTTCAACAAAAATAAAAAGAGATTTTATTTGTTTATCTCTTAACAAAGCGTACTAAACATCAAAAATTCAAAAAATCGGATTCCCATAGCAGATGCAAAGAGATCGCTATTCTCGAAGTGAAGGCATCAAAAGTATAAAAACGGCTTGTAAAAGAAATATTTTTGATAAAATTATTTTAAAATTGCATTTTAGAGTCCTATGATAAACATATCATTAATATCTGTAGACACAGTCGAAGCAAAAAAAAAAAAAAAAAAATTAAATCATAGATTCAGCATTTTAATTTTTGACTCATAAAAGAAAATGGAATTTGCTTTAAAAACTTAAAATGAGTGTTCTAACAAAATAGAGACTTTTCATTTATTTGCATCCTAATAATAAATCCTTAATTCAAGGTTTGTCCTTAATTCAAATTAGCTTGAAAAAAGAACAAAATATGATTATCATATTGGATGTTCAAAGATTGTATTTTTCAAAATGTAGAGATCTAAAGAAAAAAAAACGGCAAGTAAAAGAGTTTATTTAAAGTTAATCATCCTTGTGTTAACATCGTAAAATAAAACCCATATATGTAATTTTCTCCCAAAATAACAGTTAAACATCGCACAGCACCATAAAAACGTAAACATTGACAAGCTTGTAAAATGAGAATATTTTCTAATCAAGTCATTATAAAGGTTTAACACCAGACGCTAAATGGCGATAATTTTGAAGTTGGTAACCCTATCTGAAGCGATCATATTTTTCCCCCACCCTTACTATCCCTTTGCAGTTCTAAGTTCACTTCGCTGATATATATTATTGTTATTGTTTATTAAATCAGGAGCAGGGAGAAAAGTGCTTACCAATGCTTTTTCAGAAAAGTTTCAACAACACCGCTGCTAATTAGCTGTGATAAAATAAACAAAATTATTTAAAACCAAACTTTTTTTCAGCTGTTAATTTCTTTCCCAGAAACAAACAACACTCATTATATTTATTTGGCAGTAGCAAATTATCGCTTGCAGGAGCATCACAAGAGTGCCGATTTTTTTTTCAATGTGTTTGTGTGAGCATATCCCTCTAATTTGACTTTAAAAAAGGTTCCAAAAATTATGGGTTTAATATGCGTTATTTTGCTTTCAGATTTGCTCTTTCAACAAACAATATGTGAAAGATCTGGTCTTGTTTATCAGAATTTTGTGAAGGGTCCGTTTTGGTTGATCGGGATTTTGTGAAAGGTCCGTTTTGTTTGATCGGGATTTTGTGAAAGGTCCGTTTTGGTTGATCGTATTTTTGTGAAGGGTCCATTAACGGACCCAAATATCCTCTGGCCAGACCCCTGCATTTATAAACAGACTCTTAAGTCAACAGAGCGAGATGAATGGCATGATGCAATGAAATTGGAGCTTAAGTTATGCAGGATAGAAATGTTTGGACTTTGGCCAAATTACCTGCGAATACTACCCCAATAGGTAGTCGCTGGTTGTACACAATTAAGAAAAACGAACAGGGGGATATTATAAGACATAAGACAAGGCTTTGTGCTAAAGGTTTTTCTCAAATTAAAGGATTAACTTTTGAGGATACCATTTCTCCGGTAGTTCGATTCGGTATCATTCATTTTTTCTTCACCTTATTAGTAGTATGCTTAAAAAGGCTAAATGTTCCATGTGATGTAAAAAATGCCTATTTGTATGCTCCAATTGACGAACAAATATACATGTGTCAACCCAAGTTTTGTTGAAAAAGGAAAGGAAAATCTATATTGGAAGATTTCACTATACTACAGACGTCCACTTTGATGTAAACCATAGATTGCCTTATTTAAGGCAATCTATGGTTTACATCAAAGTGGACGTCTGTAGTATAGTGAAATTTTCAATGTTTTATCAAAATTGGGTTTTAACAAATTTTCATGTTGCAATTGTGCTTTTTATAATTCAGGTGAAATTTTATTATTATATGTTGATGGCATCGTCATTTTTGGTAAAAAGGACTCTGATATTAAAAATTGTTTAAAATTATTAAGTAAACATTTTGAGTTAAAAGTATTGGGTAAGACAAGGAAATTACTAGGTGTTTGAAGAAAGCGAAAATAGCTTTCACCTACATCAATCTAACGATATTGAAGAAGTATATAAAAGATTTAGTGATTATAATTTTCCCATTTTGTCATTACCAATAAGTAAAGGTATTATCTATTCAACTATCTATATTCAACTAAAGATTGTCCTAAAAATTGCGATGAGATCAAACAAATGTCAAAATTACCATAAAGTCACCGTATGTCAAAATTACCTATTAGGATGCCTTAAGTTTCATTGCAAATAGTACCAGGCCAGATATATCTTACGCAATTAACATTTTCAGCCAATTTCAAATTAATCCAGACATTACTCATTGGAATGGATTATTAAGATTACTAGGTTATATTTCAAATGCAAAGAATTTAAAATTAAAGTTAAATTGTAACAAAATCCAAATCATTGCTCATACTGATGCTGACTTTGCGTCAAACAGAGATGATGGAACATTAGTGGGCGGTGAAATAGTCTTGCTAGACAATTTGCCCATAGAATGGCGCACTTTTAAAGAAACATGTGCGAGTCTGTCAACTATGGAGGCGGAATTTGACGCAATGACTGAAACCGTCAAAGAATTGCTATGGTTTGATAGGATTTTGAAGGAGTGTATTGAAACTAAAATTGTTAAAAGTAAAGTAAAATCTTCATTATTTGTCAGGCTGCTATTTAATTTGTTACGTCATCAGTTGAAAACCACAAAAGTAAACACATGGATGTTAAATTGTTTTCTATTAGAGATTTGACATTTAAAGATTTTAACATTAAATATGGCAGAAGTAAAGATAATTTGTCAGATATATTTACAAAACCAATGACCCGCATAGAATTGTTAAAATTTATTGAAATCTTTTTCGCAAATTATAAATGTATAACATAATGTTTTTAGCGTATTATTGAATTAAAACATAAATTTTTTGTCTTTCAATGTGATTACACTACTAAAAATTTTTAAGTGCTTATGCATCGTGTGCTGATTTGAGCAGTTACTTTTTGTATGTTATTGTTGCAATTTTCAGACTGATTGTGCCTATGGACTGATATGTAGGACCAGTGGTTGGAAAAACTACATTTTTTTTGTAGCGAACTACAACTACAACTACTTTAACACAAATGTAGTTAACTACAACTACAACTACTTTTTTCAAAATGTAGCAACTACAAACTACTTTTGAAATGTAGTCGCTACTTCGCTACTTTTCAAAAAATAAATAAATAACATACACATAATACACACCGTTTGCGGATTGAATAAAAAAAATGTTGAGATTGATATATTGGTTCATTTGAACATGGAATATTGCTATAAATTATCTATTCTTTCTTTCCTTTACTGAAACGATTCGTCAATTCAAACATTGTATACCATTTGCAAATATTCCCTGCAAGAAAGGACTTAAATGTGGAAGGAATTCAACTTTCAAATTTTTAATCCTTTCCTGACAGTAAATAGTATTTCATTCAAGAAGTGTAACTCGGCTACTTGAAATTGAGATAAATCTAGTCATAATTTGATTTAAATTTTACATAGACATACATATACATAAAATTTATTTAGATGATGAAAAGCATCATCTTTTAAACAAAAGAGAAGAACTTTAATTTTCATTATATGAGTTAATTTTAGAAGAACTTATATTTCGTAGGAATTAATTGCTTTTGAGCTTCAAGCTACGGTTCCGGACCTGGACACATCTCTTTTCTAATGCCCCTGACAAAATAAAATAACGAATTTTTCAATTTTACCGAATAATCTCAAAAACTCAGAACATTTAATAATTGACTTTTAATATGTTAATAAATGAACACCCAATCAGTAAAAAAGAAATATGAAAAATACCCCAAACGGTTCTACTAATTATCCGAAACATGTAACATAACTAAAAACTTACTTTACTTCAATGTGCATTTTTTAGCAACAGTGGACTCGGGCTACAACGCAATTCGACTAACACGAAATGTCTATATAGCGAGTTTTACTCGAGAAACGAATTTTGCAGCTGACGCGAATTCCTCACCCGCTATACGAAAAGTTTTGGAGCAGAAGCGCAGGGTTTATATCACCCTCTTTCTTGGGTACTAAATATTAGTTTCGTGAATGGAATTTCCCTTTGGCATCACTGAAAGCCAAAATTCCCCGCACCGTAGAGTCGAAACATCAGATTGCTAACGTACAAATCGCCGCTCCGCATTTTTTTTTTCGAAATATTAAGTTGATGAAACATAATTTCACATAAGCGGGCTGTTTATCTAAAGTTAGAAATGTATCCCTCGCGTAAGTTGAGGTTCGACTGCATGTGCAAATGGCATTGATACCGAAAGCTTTTTGCTTAACGGGCAAAGTTTGCATGAAACGGAATAAATTCGTTTTTTTCTTTCTAAGCCATGCTCTACTCAAGGGGAATATTGGGAAAATGTTAAAGTTTCTATGCCAAACAAACTAATGGCGTCAAACAGATACAACGTATGGCGTCAAACAGATACTACGTATGGCGTCAAAATAATATATCAGAGGTCAGCTCATATTTTTCAGTGTTACGAATCTCATTGGTGCAAATTTTACTCGCGTAATAATTGCACCAGTCAGATTCGTTTGAAAACGCGTTTTTTTTTTTTTTTTTTTTAACTTTATTCAAAAGTAGTTTCCAGAAATCGCTACAAACTACTTTTTTTTGTAGCGAACTACTCGCTACTCTACTTTTTTTAAAAAGTAGTGCGCTACACTACAAACTACTAAAAAATGTAGTTACTACAGTAGCGTCGCTACTTGTAGCGCGCTACTTCCAACCACTGTGTAGGACTAATTATTGTTGTTGAAGGATAAAGGTCATTTTCTCTACAATGTTTCGAGAAAAAATTTTGTGATATAGGTTATGTAAATTTTATAGCACCTGCACAATTTTAACGTCATTTTAATGTTTTTACTTGTTTGCAAAAAGATAAACATTTTAACTGCACAACACTTTTAATTTTATAATTTTATTCCTACTCAGTATTACATGAAAGCTAGTAAGACTGCTTAACACGTTTTCCAGATATAATACTGCAGTACACACATTTATAAGTCCAAAGGAAATCATTACCTTTATAAGCTACTACATCCACCCACAGCTTTCTTTTTGAGAGCGACAAAGTGTGATACTGCATGCGAGGACTGCGGCCAAAATCACCCAGCACGAGAACCGTAACACGTTTACGTGTACTTTCTTCGGAAACATTCATAGTAAAGATTTTTAAAAAAATAACTTAACAAATAACTACCGTCTTAGAGCTGAAGAACCACTTAAGAAATTTTAAGTTTTAAACTCAATATTGTATCAAAATTCACATTATTAAAGTTCGAGATAGTCATCATATCATTTTAAAGAAAGTCAAAAATATCTACGCTTCTTTTGTATCGTTAAAAGACAAACACTAAAACGCAAAATTGATGAAAAATCAAGTTTCACTGACGTAAACTAGAGTGATCCGCCGGAAAGATCAAATTTAAATGTAAACAAAAAATTTGTGACAGTTACAGTGAAATTTATCAATTGAAGAATTTTAATTTTAATAAAACCAGTTAATTTCAGTCGAGCTTTTTTGCATTAAAAAATATATGATTCAATCTTTTTTAATTCAAATCATTTTTGTAGCACTTAAGATGGCAGGAAATATGCAGATCCTAAACCGTTCGAGGCTAACTATGCTTACGTTCGACGAGCTCGACCGGGAGCGACCGGTTAGTTAATCACGTGACAGCTAATGATCACGTGCTCCAATCAATCAATCAAGAGCTTAAAATGGTACGTTCGGATAAATCTGCAACATATGTCATTAGAGTTCACTAGGAACTCGGAAATACGCAAATCTGATTGGCTAGTTCGTGATCACGTGATGTCACGTGATAGTTTTCTGACGTCATATCACGTGGTCTTCTCGTTGTGTAGGGTTCCTTAGTTTGAACTTTTATCGCCAGAAAAAAATTACTTGTCTTGAGTGCTTAGTGCTTGTAAAAAAAAATAACGATTCCTTCACTAAGCATCGGACAGATCGGCGTTCACGGAGCCAGCCGTAGCCATGGATGGGAGGTATAAACAAGGCTGGAAATCAGTGTTCCTGCTCCGAATTCGTAAGTTTTAGTGAAGTATTTTAGGATCTTTTAATAAGTTTTGAACTCATTGCAGCTGCAATTCTTATTGTATTCATTATTTAAAAACTCGCTGCTAACAGGAGGTTTGAAATAGAGAAAATGCTTTGCGGCTATTCCATTGTGACGGGTGTGACATTCAGACACTATTTTTGCTGGTTAACCAGCATTTTGAGCACTAAATCGTTGACAAATACTAACAAAGTATTTCAATCATATTTAACTATGATTTGCTTGAATAATTTAATTGAAGCAAAACTGTAGGACTTTTTTTTTTAAAGAAATTTTTAAAATCTTGTGACGTTTGCGATACATGAGTGTATCACATCTTTTCAGAGACCTTACTACTTCAAATTGAACCAAAACAATTTAAGTGTCAAACACTGACTTTGGTCGAGCTCTGATTTCAGTGTGTCAGTTAAAAAAGTTTCATATAAAAAGTGCAAAAATATTTTTTCTTGTTATAAACAATTAGGTAAGTGTTAAATTTCTGTATCTTGTAGAAATTTTTTTGTTATGGTACATTGCCTTGCTGTAGAAAAGAATGCAAATCTGTGTTCAATTTGACCTAACTTTAATATTTTCTTTTATTATGTAATCATATAATTGTTTCATGTGTGGTTTATCATATTTATCATAGAAGTTTAAAGTGAGAAGTTCAATCTTATAAAGTTTGATAAGATATAGCTTGTAGTGAGCGTAGAACCACAAATAGGGCATTTTTTGTGTTGAGACCAGTAACTAAACTAAAGTTTAGGAAGTGTTTTGATTCAAATTTGACAATTCTGAAATAATTTTATCAAAAATATTTCTTTTACAAGCTGTTTTTGTACTTTTGATGCCTTCACTTTGCGGATTGCGATTTCTCTGCATCCACTATGGAAATCAGATTTCTCGAATTTTTGATGTTTAGTACGCTTTGTTAAGAAGTAAACAAATGAAATCCCTTTTATTATTTTTAATACTATACAAAAAACACTTCTAGTACAATTGAACAGAATGTAGAATGGTAAATAAATATTGATACTTGAGGGTTGGCCATCTCCAAGAAAGCAATACCGCATCCCCCCCCCCCCCCCCAAATACTAGAAAAACATTCAATAATGATATTCTCAACAGAATAGAGTTAAATACTCAACTTTAAGTTCCAATGATGCAGTATTTGCGCCAGCAAAATTATGAAAGTTTTGGTTTTACAATTTTTTTTTTTTTTGCAAAATTAGATGATTTTTACAAAATTAATTGATTTTTCACAAAATTATTTCATTTTTCACAAAAAATGGACGTTGTGAAAAACCCTGGACAGACCCCTGGACAGTGGCAGATACAAGGGGAGGGTTATAGGGGTCATGACCCTCCCCCCCAAACCGTCGACCATGTTATTCGTCCACATTGTGTTCAAGCCAGTGGTTGGAAAAACTACATTTTTTTTGTAGCGAACTACAACTACTTTGTTACAACTACTTTTTTCAAAATGTAGCAACTACAAACTACTTTTGAAATGTAGTTGCTACTTCGCTACTTTCCAAGAAATAAGTAGTAAATACAAAGCATATACAATAGGTTGTCCCTCAGAAAATGAAAGTCAATTTTTCAAGTCGCATACACTCTTGTATTTTTCCTCTTGTGTCAAAACAATCGTGAAAAAAAGTCTCATATAATTTGCACAACGGCAACCCGTGCCGACTTGCACCTGAAAGTGTAAAACAGTACTTGTATGCTAGGCCAAATAAAAAAAAAAACTTTTTTTAGAAACTCGAAATTCCTGTTGATAAAACGTTGTCCCTGTACCCAACACCCCACATGTACCACAAGAACATTTATTCAAATTAAAAAACATTTTAATATGCCACACTTGACCTAAAATTTATAATTTTATTTAAAAAAATAATTTTTTTTTTCAGTTATCTTTCAAAAAATTACATACAAATTTAAATAGAATATCAAGTTCAAAAATTACTGGCGAACACATTTACAGATCAACAATTACAAACGAATAATAAAAACATAATATATTTTAAATGAAAAATTTAACTCAACCTGGAAAAAATCCATATCTTTGAGTACTATGTGGGAGACTTAAAAATTGCAGGAAAACAAAAATTTATATTTAACGCTAATTACCTACTTTTCTACTTTACTGTTTATATTTTTTAGCTTGATAATTTCGTAAAATCTTACATATCTGAAAATATGTATCAAAAATTTAATTTTTGAAGAAAATTATAAATGTTAGGCCACGTGTGGGATATCTAAATGATTTTTAATTTGAATAAATATTTTTGTGGTGCACATGTGGGGTATAGGAGCAACGATTTATCAACAGAAATTTTGAGTTTCTAAAAAAACATTTTATTTTAATTTGGCCTAGCACTACACAAGTGCTGGTTCACTCTTTCAGACATAATCGGCACTTGTTGCCGTTGTTCAAATTATATGATTTTTTTTTTTTGACGTAAAAGGATAAAATATAAAAGAGTGTGCGACTTGAAAAATCAACTTTCGATTTTTTTTTTGGGGGGGGGGACACCCCTATACACAAACACACCGTAAGAGAAACCGTAAGAACAAAAAAAGATTGATAGATTAGCTCATCAAAAGACACTAAGAAAAATGTCCGTTATCATACTCTCAAACATGTAATGCTCGCATTTATTGTAAGTCCTCCAGAACAGTTCAATTTCATCCTTTTCTATAACAGTTTCAGTAGCTTCTTTTTATTTGGTGAATACTGTTGAAAATTTAAGCCTCGCTAAAATATTTTTGTTTTTTAATCTTCGGTCTGTTCATATAAAATTCACCAAATTTTCAACTCGTGAAATCACCGATATCTTCATTTTCGCGAAAATAAGTGCTTTTTTCAATATAAATATTGGTAAAATATGGAAATTACGATGGCAAACTAATGGCGGCGAACAGATAGAACGTATGGCGTCAAAATGAAATGCCTGAGGTCAGCTCGTATTTCTATGAGTCTTATTTCTCATTGCATCCGCTGATGTACTTGTGTAAAATTTGCGCCAGTCAAATTCGTTTGAACCTTGATTTTTTTTTTTTTTCAGTTTATTTAAAAGTAGTTTAAAGAAATCGCTACAAACTACTATTTTTTTGTAGTTAACTACTCACTACACTACTTTTTTTAAAAAGTAGTGCGCTACACTACAAACTACTCAAAAATGTAGCTACTACAGTAGCGTCGCTACTTGTAGCGCGCTACTTCCAACCACTGGTTCAAGCGCTTGATAAATAAAGTGTAACCGGTTTCAGTAATCTTATCAATTCTTTAATTTTTTTAAATGTAAATATTTGAAATATTGTTTCATTCCAATCCTTATGAAATTAATTAGTAACGTTTATGCTCTACTAAGTATCTTATTCCTGGTCGATTCAGTGCTTTTTATTGATCCCCAAGCAGTTTTAGAAATTTTTAGTGCCAAAACTGCAAGTTTATTCCGGGGTGGGGAATGGTAGTCTGTATCCGCCTTCAATGGAATGGCAGGATCATGAACCAACCATGAATCGAAAGTATCATTGTAGTTTGATTTGAATGAGGAATAAATGCCCACTTTTTTAGTAACTGAAATTTGTCACTTGTGTGAGGCGGTATGTAACTATAGTACTAACCCCATTTTCTTGTGCCATGTTGAGTGTTTCTATGGTTACATGACTCTTTTGATTGTTGAAGTTCAAAAGTGTTGGATTGTCAATAGAAGTTTCACTGTGGTGTATGAAATGCTTCATGATACGAGGAAAAACATCACTAGTCATCCATCCTAAACCTATAACAAAACCAAGAGTTCCTGAAGGAGCCCAGCTTATCATGTGTTCCTTAAATTTCTTTTGAGGAAATACCGTAGCTGGTGGTATTGTGTTTCCAAATGCACTTATTACTTACAACAAGTTGTAACTAGTTGACATCTATCACCACTAGTACATTGGTTAACTTGTTTGCTCCCTTTCAAGCTAGAACTTTCTTTGGTTGCTGTACTGTTGATGTTCCAGTTTCATCCAAGTTGTATACTCTACTTCCATTTGCAAATTTTTCAGATCTGTTGTAAGCATCTTGCATATATTCGTCGAATGGGGGATAGATCATGGGATTTCAGGTCCCTTTATCTTGTCTCATTTTTAAAATTACAGTTAAGTCAATTTAAAGTTGAGAAACTTTTAAATTGTATCATCACGGTCACAAGTTAAGCTTGCGCCATCTAGTGAACTGCTTCAGAAAAGTTTTATTTGTTATTAAGTGTTTAACTATTGGGATAATTTAGTATTTAAATTTAAAATTTAAATAATTTCGAATTATGATGCATCTCATTTAGTACAAAATTCAAGTTCTCTGATTGGGAGAATGCAATGAAACCGGGGAGCGCTCTCATTGACTGACTGCAAAGCCGGTTGGCCTCTTTTCAGGGAATTGTTATTAACTTTTTAATTTTATTTTTTTAGATTGAAAAAATCGATAATTAATGAGTTATTTATTACTAATGGTAATTATAGAGAAAGGTCGAGTCACCGTAGCAACATTTAGTATGGTGGTGTTGCTGTGATATTAGAACTTGGAGTGATATTCATTTTTCCAAGTTCTTGTATTATTGTTTTGATAGTGGTTGTTAGAGTTTGTAGAAGGGGATTTTCTGGAATGTTTAGGACTTCATTAGTATTTTCAGTTTGAGGAATTTTTAAAGTCCTGGGAATAGTGTTTTCATTTTTATTTTTTAGATTTTTCTTAAATCTAATTTTTTCAATGATTGCCAGTCTAGCTGGACAGTTTGAATAATTTGCAGTGTGTTGAGCACCACAGTTAATGCATTTGGGGGTTATTTTTGTATTGTTTTTGCTGCAATGTGATGTTTTGTGTTCCCCAGCGCATACTAAGCAAACTGGGGGACGATTACATCCCAATGAGAAGTGATTGTATTGCTGACAGTTCCAGCATTGTTTGATATTGTTTAATGTTTTCAATTTTTCTGTGGAGATTGGAAAATCTCCCAAATTTTTTTATTTCTCAAATATTTTTATTTGAGCTATTTTCATTTAAGTGAATTAGGAACAATGGAAGTTTTCTTTTTTCTGGTCCTTTGTGTAGTTGTGATAGGTGTATGATTGAAAGATTATTTTCTTCAAGTTTTCCTTTTATCCAATCTAGGTTGGCACTAATTGGGAGGCCTCATAGGATAACTTTCATGATTTTTTCAGTTTTGAGTCTTATAGTGTGGTGTGACATTTTATTTTCTGTGAGAAAATCTTTGAGTTTATGGTATGCTTCAATATTAGGTGCATAGCATAATAGTTTATCATTCTTAATTTTTCCAGTTATGATTTCATTTGCAATGTTTGAGAAAATTTTTAGTTTTTCTAATGTGTTTTTTATGTTATCTACCCAAATGGGTGGGATTTGAGTTCTTTTTAGTTTTTCAGAATCCTGAAATGAGCTTATTTTGTTATCAGGAGTTAAATTTTCTGAAGTGTTTGGATCAGGTTCATCCTTGTCATGAGATGTTATGCATGATTCATTATCATCTGAATCAGTGTTTAATTTTTCATTTTCCCCTTTCAAAAGGTTTTGAGTCCCAGGGATGTCATTAATTTGGGAGTTTGTGTCATTTGTATCATTTGGTTTTTTTTGCTCAGTTAAAGTAGTGTTCTGAGCTTTACTTTCATTTTTGATATTTGGAGTCATAGTTTCTTCAATTGTGTTAATTTCGGTATTCAGAACCGTTTCTTTTGCCTTTTGGGCTTTTTGTTTTTTATTTTTCTTTTTTTACTGCCGTTGGCAGAATTTTTAGCTTCGGAATTGTCCTGCGGTTTACAGTTGGTATTTATGGATTTTATCCGTTTTTCTTCAGGGGGATTCCCTATTTGTTTTTGAGCAAATCAATATTATTTTTGAGTTTTTCAACTTCTGCAAATTTACTTTCATTGATTTTTTCCATGAGGAAATCATATTCATCTTTACGTCTTCTTTCAGCGGCAATTAACTTATATTGCAGTTTACCGTTAAGTAAAAGCTGTTCGTCAAGGTTACTTTGTAATTTAAACATAATAGCATTTAGTTTGTTGTACCTAATCAGAGATGCATCATATCTGATTGTTTGCAAATCATATAGAATTTCTTTATCAGTATCATTAAGTTTATTAAAGGAAGTAATGTCAAAATATGCATTAATTGAATCATTGGTAAAACTAATTATTTCCTCATAATTAGCATTTTCAGGATTATCATATAATTCAAACTTAATTAAATTAATCTTAGATAAGTAATCTTTAATGAGACAAGAATCATTAAAGGAACCAGAACTCACCTCCGTACAAGGCCCCAAAATTGGAACGCTCGGCGGGAGATTCGTTGACTGGGAAATAGACTCATTTTTTCCAGCCGTGCAAACGGCGTTGTCGTAATTAGTTGGAGCGGATATTTTGACATCCTTCCTCTGTGGATCCTCTGTCCGCTCATCTTGCATATTTTCAAAAAACATGTTGGCATTTGTTTTGTTGTATAAAGCTATGAAGTAAAATAAAAAGTTCACTTATAATAATTAGTTAAAATATAAATATTTTTAAATGAAGTCTATTTTTTATTGTTAAATTTATTTTTTGTAAACTATTTTGCTTCCAGAAGATTTTTGCTTCATGTCATTAAACTAAACCATGAGCAGGGTGGCAAAAAGGAAGGAGCCTCGTCTCCTTTGGCAGCGGAGCGAAAAAGTGACCGGATTATTCCAGCGCCACTGGTGGCGCTAGTGTTCTATCTCTCAGTTTGCTTGACCGACCCTCAATATTCGACTGGAGTGGATGCCGGCAGTTAGATGGTTTGGTACCAAAACGATTTGATACAAAAAATTTGTTGGAACTTGATAATCCCACGCGGTCATCACGATGGTAACTAATAATCTTTAACAATCTCATCCTAAAATCACTTTCTTTCTTATATTTATTCTAGAATTTAGATATTAATTCTGTGTGTTAGCCATTAGAATTATTATTTTTATAATTTTATGAATTTTATTAAGTTAGAAAAATAACCATGATGTTCATTGTTTTCTATCTTATTCCTAAGATTAACAGAGAACAGAGAAAACTAGAAGGAATGAAACTCTGCGCTTTATTTTCAGCAAAGGTAAGTTTGAAAAAACCCTTAGTTTTAGTCATTCATAAATAATGTTTCAGTACAGGGTTGGCCGGATTGGACCCAATGGGTTTTTTTGAAAAAAAAAACCATTTAAAAAAACCCATTATTGAGCCCACTTTTGGGTTTTTTAAAATTTTCCGAGAAGTTTTTAAAAAAATTAATTAATTTAAATACTTTAACAATTTAAACTTCTTTTTTATTTGTTCTTCACCACAGCCAATGGACATAAAAAATGAATTTTGAACTTTAATAGTATTTTTTAACTCTTAACAGCATTAAAAAATACTTCAAAGATTTTAAATAAATATTTTTAACTTTTTTCTTTAACTGGTCAATAAATAACTCAAATTATCTTGACTAAGTCCTGTCATGTCTGATTTTCTCAATATTTGTAGATTGTACAGAGGAAACTACTCTAGCTAAAAGGCTTTCATGTGAATTAAAGCAAACCAATTTTCTGCCAACCAACAAGTCACAAATCTCAAATAAACAAGGTATATTTTTTAGAAATTAACAGGTTTCACAAACGGTCGGACAGGAAACAGAATAGGATGTACAGTATTTTCATTATCTTACGAAAAAGTTCAATATTTCTTACTCTGTACACAGAAATAGAAAAACAGGTAAAATAAAATTCAAAGAAATGTTTTGATTAAGCTGAAATTTAGTAAAAAGGGATTTAAACTATTTGAGGTTCTACAGTAGTTTTGCGTAACAAAATGAAATACAATAAAGTAAAATGCAAAAAAAAAAATGTAGTAATTACAAACGAACAATAGATTTTATAACTCGAGAAGTAACTTTTTCTTAACTGTTGGCAATCATGGAAACTAAAAAATCTGAAACTTCACCATTCTTGGGTTTTATCGTCTTTTTTACTTTTCTTCAGAAAACGCTAAATTTCCCAGCTTTTTTTACTCCAAGACGATTTTTTTGCTTTGTCCATATACTTACACTACAATATGCTACAAGTACCCCACATTTTCCCTTAAAAAAAGACAAAAAACCCACATTTCTTTTTAAAAAACCCAGCTTTAGTTGGGGTTTTTTTAAAAAAAACCCAAAAAACCCTGGGTCTATGGGCTTTTTTAAAAAAACCCGGGTTTTTGCCAACCCTGTTTCAGTAAGCTAATTTTTTAATTATATAATTTTCGATATATTGTATGTGCATACATATCTATATCTCTGTATATTTAAGGGTATTTCTGTGTAGGAAAAAAACTCCCTTTACCCAATAGATAGCACAAAATGTTGCACCCTGGTTGTGACGAAAGCATCCTGCTCAGTTGTACGTTTTAGCCACAAACTAGATTTACAACTGACAGGATTTATGTGACATCCAGAATAGGGGACCGCTGAACCAGAAATTTGTGTGGAAGGGGGAAGATAGTATTCATCAGAGGAGTCAGTGAGGAATGTCTTTCATTATTCGAAATACACCCCTCAAGTGCCTTCAGGCATTGACAACACAAAGGAATCAGAAAAGCAAACAAAACCATTGTAGAGAAATGAGATGAGGGCATTTTTGCTTCGATTTCAAGTTTTGATCTGAAATGATTTCGTTATAACAAGGGTACACCTTTTTAACTGCGGAAACTTCGGTAAATTTATCGCAACATAATTTAGAAATGTCTTCTTTTTGGCTATTGAATCTACGTTCAAAAGTTGTCAATATAATGCAGTTTTTTTTTTTTTTTTTTTTGAAATATTAATCTTTAAAAGCTTTGTTTTCTTTATGCTGCTTTTATAGAAATCGCTAAATAATAATAGAAAAGCCCGAAAAGTTTGTTAAATCAGACTTGGACAGTTTAAAAAAAAAAAAAGATTGTCTCTGAAAGGTCACATTTTTTAAATTTTTACGAGGAATTTTGCCTTTTGTTCTTGACAAAGGTCCACAAAAATTACCATGGATTTACAGAGAAAACTTGGTGCAACTTTTTAAAATTTTGAAGAAGATAACATTTTTTTTTTTCGGCATTTAACAGGACCCATCGTGCAAAGTGGGGGAGGGTCAGCCCCCCCCCCCCAAGATTGATCTTAGTTTTCATGCAACTTGGAAAGTAGATCAGTGTTTCGTTTCGGTTGCCTATCGATGATAGAGTTTCCCTTTATTGCAAGGGTAGTGATGGGGCAGGTCACAATTTATGACGATATTGGGATTCAGTAACTGAGAGACTTTTCTCTCTTGGTAACAGGGTGGCGACAGATCAGGGAGATCAGGGAAAAGTCAGGGAACTTTTTTAATCAGGGAAATATCAGGGAATTTCGAAAAAATAACAAAAAATCAGGGAAAATTGATTTTATGAAGTAAAAAAAATTTTTTTTTTGCTTTATAAAATTAAGTACTCTAATTCCCTACGCATTTTCCGCCAATTCTGTTGAAAAAAAAAGTAAAATTAATGAAATGCGATTATACACTGCCGCATATTTGTGCATCTTTTTTCCTCAATGTCAAAGTATTGAATCTTACGTATTAACCACAGGATGAACTTCCTAAGATTGCTTCTGTGTTTGTTTATTTTACCTAGCTTGAAATTTCCTTCCACGCTTTCAATGCTACGTAAAATAAATAACCATACAGGCAAAGAGGAAGCCTTCATTAATGCCTTAGCTCCTTTTCCTTTATTCCATTATCTCGAAATAATTAGCATACTGTAATCACAATTTCAAGAAGAAATCTTTGGTTTTTGAATTAATACTTATAAAAGCTTAAAAGTTATTACTTCTTCGCGTTTTTAATTCAATTGCTAAAATTGAACTTTCAATAAAAAAACTTAGTTTTTTGCCGTTATACTATTTGTTATCGCCTCAGATTATAAAGGTTTTCTTTTCTTCAGGCTTAAATGATTCTTTTGTTTCATAATCTAGTTGTATTCTTCTTTTATATATTTTTAAATTAAGTAATTGATTTTTTTTTCTGTTTCTTTTCTTGCATTTCAAAGTTGTTTGTTACAAAAATAATCTAAGTTTTTTTTTCGTTACATACTTAAATCATTTGAAATAGAGTTAACTTGTGTACTTAAGTAAATATCTTTATTTTTTTTATTGTTAAAATGCTGTATTCATTCATTAAAGCATATGTTTTTGATTAGAGAAAAGCTTCCTATGAATGGATGTCAAATGGTTTCATCTGTTTTACATAAATATGTCAATTAGTTATATAAGAATAACTACATTACTTCTATTTGTTCACTATTACTTGTTATTCTTGCAACAATTATTATACTGTTTGAAAATTTTGTTCAAAATAATTTCAATTACTTTTGAGTTTTATCGTAAATACCCATATGTTTTTTAGGACTCGACCGATGCATCGGCGCCGATGGTTCAACAATTTAGCCATCGGCATCGGCGGCCGATGCTAAATTGCAAGAAACATCGGCCCATCGGCCTTAAAAACTTCGAAAAGCCGATGGAATTGGCCGATGTTTTTGAAAAAAAAAAAAGACCTTTGATGTTTTACCTTTTAATACAAAGTAAAGGTTGTTTTCATATAAAATTGTTTACTTAAATTTCAGTATGAATTTATATTTTAGTCACCCCTGAAAGAGATTTTAATACTGCATTCAGGTACCAAACAAGTTAATTATTGCGTTGTTTCTTGCGGCTGGATGTACGTATGTATCTTTCATAAGTCATAACTCAAAAATAGTAAGCTGTAGAAGGCTAAATTTTCGCATGTTGGATGTGCGTACACTCCAGTTGTGCACTTCCCTTTTTGTTTTCGATCGGGTGTTCTGAAAAACCTGTTTACTCATTTTTTGTGGCTATTAATTACTTATTTCAATGCAAAACTAAGATAGCGTCTCAGACTGACGGTCATTTGGTGATAAATTGCCGAATTGGAGACTATGGAAACAAATATGAGATGGCAAAACCCTGCTATTCATTTTAAAACACTCTGTATTTTAAATCCGCCACTGCAAGTCAATACAAACTCGGGTGCAAGTTTCGGAAGGGTTTTTTTGCTCAATGTTTATGATTATTTTAAACTATTTTTTACGACTATTTTGAATTTCCGAGAACACTTGTGTGCCCCTCCTCCCACTCCCTCAGTTTCTGAAATTAAACTCTAGTTATACTCCTGAGTTGTTTAAAACTAACACCATTCATAAAATTAGAGATTTTTTTTTTCAAACTTTATCTATTGTTTAGAAAGAATTTAGAGCATTAATTTAAGAAATTGATTAAAGAAAGACATTTTGAATGGTGACACAATTCGGAAATCGAAGGGACTTTTGAATTTTTTCTTCGGAAGTACTGAAATAGATTCAGAAACTCTTCCGAGGTGTTGGTTTTAGCGGTTCTGTACTACAAATATTAGGCCGAGGTTGGGGCCAAAGTGTGAGTTACTGCAAAATCAGAGGATGACCCCCCCCCCCCTCCATTTCGTAATGCGCCATCTTTTTTGTATCATTAATAGCGATCGATTTTTTTTCTGTTGTAAGTAACAATTTTTATGTATTTATATAAAATCAATGAATAAGTTATTTTTGTTTTTTATAGAAAAGATTCAAGGATTTTCTATTATGCAATTTTTTAAATTTCAGAAAATTACTGTTAAATTGAACAATTTAATTTGAACTTGTTTGTAAAGCTTCATAAAAGATTAAACAATCTAATTGTTCAATATTATGTATGCAAACATCAGATCAAGTAGTCATATGTATTCAGTTATTAACTTTGTGTAAGTATTGATTTTGTTTATAGCTGCGTTTTAAGAACCTCGCTCTTTTCATGACAATTTTTTTTCCAGCAAAATTTATGTCACTGTTTTAGTTTTTTGAAAAATGCAAAATTTTCTATTCATAGATTTTAAATAAGAAAAAAATATTTCTTTTATGATTTAGTATTGTAATTTATCTGTTATCTTTTCTTTAATTTGATGACTAAAAAATGTCTATGTGCAATCTTTCCAATTTAATTGCGTAATTTGTTGACGGTTTCATAGTTTTATTCTTATTTTTTTTGAATGATTTAACAACATAATTTAATGTTTTTTAACTATGTTTAGTGAACTTAAATCCATACATCATTACAATATTACTGAAATCTTAGTTATATGTTCAATTTAAAAAAAAAATCAATTGTTTATTAAACAGTCTTTTTGTTTTTCTTCCTTTTTTTTTGGCTGTTGTTCTTTATCTTTCATTGTACAGCAGTCAAAAAAGGAGAAGCATAACTACACCCTATATAGATTGTACGTAGTACGATCCAAAAGTTCGGGACAAGCTGTATAAAATCTTACCCAGAATAGTTCACATTACAGAAGCACATCCACCTTCAAAAGTTTACCTTGAGGGACTATGTACTTCTGCCAGTGTTCATATAACTTTTGGAAACACTTCTGAAAGCCATTTTTCGCTACTTTCTATGATGCAGCTTTATCTTCTCCTGACGGAGGAAAGCATCGTCCATGCAAATGTTTTTTTGCTGGGAACAGGTACAGGTCACACGGAGCTAAGTCCGACGAAACGTTATGTTATTTGTTTGTCATATCAGAGTATTGACCAATCGAACCATGCATCCTCAACATGAAAGTCGCCTTCTTCCCTACGATGAAGTTAAAGCAGCAGCGCAAGAGGCCTTACAGGAAGTTGCGAAAATGTCTTCCAGGAGCGCTTCTAAAAGCTATACGAACATTGGCAGAAGTGCATAGTCGTTCAAGGTGACTGTTTTGTAGATAGATTTGCTTCGGTAATGTGAACTATTCAGGGTAAGGTTTTATACAACTTGTCCTCTAACCTTTAGATCATACTACGTACGTATGAGTTTTCAACTTACTATTTCATAACGTTTTTGAGTGACGTAAGTTTACGCGCATGAAGACATCACACGAGAATTTGCGATAATTAACTGAGGAAGCGTTCAAAATGGATATTTCGGTCATCTACATGTTCTTAGGTACATATGCATGTACAGATGTGCCGAAAAAACTTGTGAAGTTTAAATTGGGTGATCGTAAAATAAAAATTTAGGTGAAAATCTGATTTTTTTATATTTTTTTGTGATTGCAATTCCTTATTTGTAGAAAGGAAGTAAAGTGAAATGAATCAATCATCCTTTAAATCTCTGACAATTTTATCGATTTATTTTTGTTTGATTTTTTTTCCATCGGCCAACGACATCGGCAATCGGCCATTTGGAGGAAAACAATCGGCCATCTTTGAACAATCGGCCAACAATCGGCATCGGCCCATCGGCCAAAAAATGCCATCGGTCGAGCCCTAATGTTTTTAATAGTGATTTTAATGGTTTCTTAAAATTCTTATGCTAAGTGTTTTCTGGAAGTAAAATTTTTTTTATAAATTTTCTATTATCTTTCCATGTAGAAAAATTTAATATACTGTTTTGTAGGGGTTTTTTTTTTCCAAAAAAATTGACTTGGTATGGTTTTTTTTAACCATTTTATTAAAAAAGTAGCATCTTTTCAAAATATATTTTTAGTTCAACAACTTTACACAACTTAAAACGCTTAAAATACTGCATTTGATGCAAACATACAATGGATTTCAAGTAGAACCAAGAAAGAAAACCATTATCGTTGGTAACGTAAATCAGGGAAATTTGGTGAACTTAATCAGGGAAAAGTCAGGGAACTTTTCTTCACAGTTCCTGTCGCCACCCTGGGTAACTGCAGGGCCCACAAGAGCCCTGGACTGCCTAGTCGGAAACTGGGGGGGGGGGGGGCGTGCTTGGAATCTATTAGGGAAAGTGTCATCTTTTAGGGAAAGTGTGCTGGGTCTTAGCTCTCGCCGACCTGACAGATTAATGCTTAGTTGCAAAATTCAAACTCCTAAAATTTTATATATTTTGATCCCTTGAATTTTAACTACTATGTTTATCGAGCTAAGTCTTGGTACTACTGAAAATATTACATGTCAACTTTTCAAAATAAAACAAAATGAGTAGTCAACAGAGAATGCTTTTTATATTGGGCAGTTAAATGTACAAAGCATCAAAATAATGATAGTTGACTGTCTACTATCACATTGATGCAAATATTTTTGATAGGGTTAGTTTTCAGTGAATGAAATAACTTCAAAATCAGAAAGCGGTGAACTAGTAATGGGGTCATTTCCATCAATCAAAAGCACACTGTGAACCTTGAAAATTAGCTTGAAATTTTAAAAATATCCCAATAGAAAGTTCTGAGTTTCTCAAAAGTGTTTCTGAATTATGTGCAAAGAATCAAAAACTTCTCATTGTGGGTAAGCATATTTTATTTTTATTTTTTCAGAAAGTTTTGAACATGCTAGAAAAAAGATAAAAAAGGCTGAGGGCGCTAGTGATGTGGAGAAGGTCTACTTCTCCACTACAGATTCGGAGCAGTGTGGCAGGGGAAAGAGGAAAAGGTGGGCCAGAACTCACGACTCGTCCTCTGAATCGGATGATGAGTTGCTCACCAAAAGACCCTCCTCAAACATTGTAAATATGTTGCCCGAGGCACCGGTGCAACCAGGTGCACCGGTACATCTGCCACGGACTTCAAGCCAAAGTTCGCCACTTGTTATGACTCCTGCAACGCCAACTACAAGCCAGAATGCGCTTCATCAGTCGCCTGCTATGCAGATCTCCAGCAGTGAACAAAGTATGAAAAATTTATTTTAACAATACAAAATGGTCTTATCCCTTTCAAATTTGATTTGGATTGCGTAGTAAACTTTGTTGATTTAAGTATTTATTTTCATAATTAATATTTATTTCAGATCTTTTCCAGAAGCTGCTGAGGAGTTTCCATCTGCTAAGGATGGAAGTAAAAGAGATTAAAGCGACATTGGACTTGCTCGTTGAGCAGTCAAACAACAGTAGGAGTAAGTGTCATTAAGATTTTTACCATTTTGTGCTATCATAATGCTATAAATTAATTTGAGAGAAGTAGTACTTTATTATTTATTTATATAATACAAAACTGCTAAACATTTACTTTTGAAATGAACTATGATTGGGGGTGTCATAATGCTGCAATTAAGATATAGGTAGCCTTCACAATGCTGACTAGTTATGTTTGTTCCAACTGTGGATATGCAGATCAATTAATTGCATGTTATATATATATATATACAGAAGGTATTTTTATTAATGATATTCATGAAAATATTTCTGAAAACATGTTTTGTTATTGATGTAATGGAGGTCAAGTAATGGGGCTTGTTAAAAATGAACAAATAAAACTGCAAGAGGATTTAGATCATATAAGTAGGCAAATACAAGGGCACCCATATAGAGGGGCAAGTGGGGGCTCAAGCCCTCCCCCCTTAGAAATATGAACTTCCTTGCTTTTAGTGCTTTTTTTCTTTGCAAAAATGTAAAAAAAAATATTTTCCAGCTATTAATGAATAAGTTATTAAAAATGTCAAATTTTAATATCTAATCTGTACTGAAATCAGTTTCCATGGGGAAAATGTTCTGCTAAACCATGGGGAAAGTTTGAGCCCCCCCCCCCTTAAAATTTTGTGTATGGGCGCCCATGGGCAGATAAGTGGTGGCAGTTAATGGAGAAATGCCAACAGCTACATTTAGGTCATTAATATAAGCGTATCAGTCATTAATCAGGCAGAAAATGTTATTGATCTGGGTGTTGTAGATCATTACTTCAAGTTTAGGGCAGGATTGCAGTATGGCAAGTAACAAAGCTAATAGAATGTTAGTGTTTATCAATAGATTTATTTCAAACATATGAGGGTTCTTCTGTCTTTATATAGAGGTTTGATCAGAGTTCATTTGGAGTATGCTGCTCAATTTCCATACCTCAAGAAATTTCTTTTCAAGAAAATGTTCAAAGGCTCTCTACTAGGCTAGTAAAAAGACTTTTAAACATAGATTGATTCTAAACTTTAAAGGCGCAGCATGTATAGCCTGGAACAAAGGAGGGTCAAAGGGGACATGATTCAGTTGTTTAAATTTATCAAAATGAAAGATGTTAATTGGTTAAATTTTTGAACGGAAAGCTAGACGAGGTCATTGTTTTAGCCATCAAAATTTTGGGCTCATCTTAAAATTAGAAAAAAATTGTTCCTTTAGTGGGGTAGCATTGGAACAGCTTATTGGAAGAGGCTGTAATGAGCAAGGGGGTAGATAGCTTAAAGAAGGGCCATTGATTTTCATTAGTGACTAATAAATTAATGAGAACAGGCCTACCTGGGCCCAGAGCTTGCTTCTGGTCGTCACATTTGTGTTTGTAAATTCTGGCTTTACTAGTTAAATGTATGCACACACACACATATGAGTTAGGTTGTTTGTAAATTTTATATGATCTTGTATTTCAGATCAATCTTCTGTAGCTGTGACAAACATAGATGTTAAACTTCCTCTGGAAGATTTTGAAGGTGTTCAAAATCTAGAGAGGTTGCTAGAAGAAGAGCGCAACAAAAACTACTTGGTAAGCTTAATTTTTCGACAAAAGTATAATGATTTGTCAATGCACTACCATGGAAAAATAGGTCATGATAAGGAATTGGCTATTGGGAGACTTGTTAGCAAAATCTGAGCTAAAAATTAAGTAAAACTTTATTGTATACCACTAAACATGATTATTTTATTTCATGCAATTATGACATGTATTTGACTCTACTTATGAAAGTGTTTGGAATATTATTGATTGTTTAGGGCTTCCATAAAGATCCAAAACTCAAAACGATTTTTGCGAGTAAGTGTTTCTAATGTTATACATAGGCAAGAGCAGTGTTAGAGGCTATTTTGAGCTTTACATGTATAGTCTTGAACAAGGGCAGCAGAATTAAGGAAGCCTGGGCTTTTCGGGGGGAGGGGGGGGGGGGGGAATCCACACTTTTGGTTTTACTGTGTTTCAAATTTAGTATTCAATTTTAGAAGATAATTGATTGTTAAGAGCCTCTAAATTTAAATATTCATAGTAAAATCTTGAATCATCAAGCATATTTTTTTAAAAATATTTCCATAGTATCTCTTGTAAAATATGAAGTTCTGATATGAATTCTGCTCAAAAAATGAGTCATTTTTTCCAGAGATGGTTAAAAGCTTCAGTCAACTAATAGCCGGAGCTTCATCTGCTCTGTATGTTGAGTTTCAGCATTAAATGCATATAACATGTCGTAATTCTCTACATGCATTTCAAGTATTAATCCAGAAAGTGTTTTACTTTAATCCACTAATCTGGTACAAATTTTTTTATTTTAATTATTTATAATGTAAATATAGGGTGGATGTGCTCTTAATGGACTGGACGCCTTCCCCATGTTTTGATTTACTCACAAAAAAATTCATTGAAATATAGCTTCAATTTATGTGTTGACAATTATTACCTGCTTGTTTTACAGGTCTGGTTTATTGTTGATCTTGATCAATGAATACAAAATAGGTTAAATGTGTTGACAGATTAATGTATCTATTTAAAAAACTGAAATATTGTACCTATAACTATTAAATAAAATATAATTCAAAATCAAAATGTTTCAAGGCTAGACATATTTGAAGAATGTTTAATGCAGTATATTTATATAGGTTATTTTAAAACAAGTTTTTGTAACCTAATGTAACTTCCGATAGAATATATTGTTAATAAGCATTTTATTAATTGTTGAATTAATTCTGGTTTAAAGTGTCAAGTACAAAAAGCTGTTTGCTCAGCATTTGAAATTCTAATTTCTGCACATTACTTAAAACATGCCATTTTTATATAAGTACTCTTTTTTACAGCTTAACAAGTGCAAGAATTTTGGGGGCAGTTGCTTCCAGGATCATACCAGGAGGATTCTGAAACATTTATTCACAGATGAAACTGCAGAACTGTTTTCGTGGACTGGCAGCAAAGGAGGAAAAAGAAAATTTATGAGTCTGAAAATCGCTGACCTTGTTATTGGTTAGTAGTTTTTCAGTTTATAGTTGATTTATTTTCATAACATTGCTATAAATTCTGTCTATAAATTGTTATCTGATCCAGCATTATCACTTTGATTGAAATTAAAACAATTCGGTGAGGTGTTAAAGTGTATTAAGCTACCCTATCACTTTCCTCAAATTTATTTAACAGATTTAGTGTATAAAAAAATATTGCCCCTCTTCCAAATTTGAGCGTCTGTTTTTTCCATGCGCTTCTTACTGTTAGACTGAGACGGCTTAAACTCTGGATCATTCAAAATTTCAGTTGTGTATTGTAAAATTACTCAGGCCCAAGTACTTCAGTTAGTTTATGGATATGTTTCTGGTCTTCCAGAGTTTTAAACTACAAGACTAACTCCAGAGACATCTTTTTTCTTTTCTTTTTTTATAATTACCTGTAAAAAAAAGCATGATAAAAACTCTCTGCATTACTTTTTCAATTAATTAGCATTTTAGCCTGCATTTTCTCCATAAATGTAGTTTTTTTTTAAATATAGTACAGTTTTAATTTGAATGATTGTCTTAAGTGACAAGTGCCTTTATATTGCGTATTGTGTTCTTTATTACTTCAATAGTTTTGAGGGATCGTTACTGCTGCATTTTTCTTTGTGTTGAATAATGTTAATAATAGTGCTGGGGGGGGGGGGCGACTAATATTTCAACTCCTGAATTTGCTAATTTTCTTTCACACAAACACAAAGTTAGCTCAAAATCCTTTAATTTTGAATTTATTATTCCTTATTGGAAGGCATTAAAAATATAAGTGATAATGCACAGAAGACTAGGCATTCAACTCCCTGTTTCTATTATGCCTACGCTGACATGCATCCTGTATAATTGTTTATTTAGAGGGGTAGGAGTTGTCCTAAAAATTCCTAAAGTTTTCATTATTTATTTGCTATTTACGCAGGAAAATAATATTTAACCTAAAAATGGAACTTTTCATAATATGCCTATATTTTACAATAAAATAAACTTTGTAGACTATAAGAAATTTTCTCTAAAAAAAGAAATAAGTTTGCTGCTGCTTTTTTTCTGGGGGGTCGGGGGGGGGAGCATGCAGTTAACCAAAACACATTCTCAATAAAAAGCTGTTTGTTTTATTCATTCTCTTCTGCAACAAAATTTTGCAAATAAAATAATAAAGAAATTAAAAAGTTGTGCTTTTGCAGAGAAGGAGTTTTAAGGTTAAGCATTATGTTGTGATGTTTTTGATTTTTCCCCTTTTAAAAATATGTGAACCAGGGGCAGGAGGGGGGGTGAAAGGTATCATAGCTAATTGAAATACAATGTGTTGAGTTAGAACCCAAATATAGATACTTGTTCAAAAAATTTATTTTCACCAAATTTAAATTATTTGTCCACAGGTGGGAAGGAATTTTTTTTTATAGTGCTTATCTTATGTGCAGTTTGAGCATTAGTTTGTTCTTACGCTACAAAGAGTCAGTTTGCTTTGTGTTTCTGTTCAGTGAAGTTGGAATATTTCTTATACATAGGCACTAACGTTTAGCTTTAAAAATGTAAATAGGAATGTTTTATTAAAATGGCATGGGGGAAAACGAAATTCTCTTCCTTGTGGTTTGAAGAAGCAGTCAGAAATGGATGCAAGATCAGCATATGGGGC
This sequence comes from Uloborus diversus, assembly GCF_026930045.1. NCBI lineage: Eukaryota > Metazoa > Arthropoda > Arachnida > Araneae > Uloboridae > Uloborus > Uloborus diversus. The sequence continues at coordinate 61,741,168 of NC_072734.1, read as the reverse complement.
GTGCAGAAAAAGATAAATTCAAAGCCTTTTGTTCTGTTTGTACATTATCTTTCTAATATTGATAATTAAGGGTTTTCACAGGTATTGTCCCATGCTGATGTTGTGAGACATAAGAGGTTGACAAGTAGCTTGAAAAATCAAGCTGCGTTTTTAATTCCTTGTTCTTGGTCTTCTACTGGAAACAAATTTATTATGATGAAGCAATCCAAAGCTTTTATTCCAAATTTACTCAAAAATAAAATGTCAAAAGCGGAGGGTTTCTTAGTTTTACTTTTGAATACATATATATTCATTTTAATCTTTACATGATTTATCTAATTTACAGTGATATTTTTGATTCTGAGACAGCAAAAAGTATTAAATTATCTGATAAAAGTTAAGTGCATAATAAGTTTTGGACTCTTGCACCTTACTTTAAATCCCTCCTTACTAAGGATATTTTTTCGTTCTTTGTTATTCGCTTTGATGAAACAAGGCAAGCAAAGAAGCAATTGGACATACATTTATCCTATTGATATGTTGTAATACTACTACTTCATAATGCGTCACTGTGTTGAAGAATAAAAAATTGAATGCATTTCATTGTAGATTTCAAGAATAAATTTGAAAAGTTTTATCATCCTATACAAAAATCAAACTTGTAAGTTACGTTTAAGTTTAAAAAAGACTTATAAGTTATTTGTCCTAAAATTTTATCGCCACTCCAACCCCTGGTTTATTATCTGATTTACTTAGAACATATTTATTAGAATTATAAATGTACAATTTCTTTTTTTAGAAGCTGTTCTTAAAGAAAGTGGCCAAACTACAAGAGCAGATGTGGAAAATGTTATGAAAAATTGGCTACGCCATGCAAAGGATCGTGCCGACTACAGAAAGTTCGGACAGTACAAAAAAAAAAACTCCCCCCAATGCAAGATGCCCCTCCCTCTTGTTAATTTACTCCCCCCAATGCAAGATGGCCCTCCCTCTTGTTGTTTTAGATTGGTTACCTATTGTTTTAATAAAAAATATTTTCTGTACTTGTTGCGTTCTATCTTTTCTTTCAAACAAGGTTCATGATTAAAAGAATCAGCATTTTTAAGTAAATGTTTACACACTATTTAAAGATTACACCCAACTTAAAGTGAGCACTTTTAAATACTTTTTCATTAAGTGAATTTTATCTTCTGAAACTTTGTTGCAATGAGGGAAAATAACTCTTAAATTTCAAAAATGCATTCGCTATAATAGCAGCAAATTTATTTTAAAAAAAAATCATTTTTTTTTTAATTTTAAATCTTTAGAATGGTGGGCAGGCATAGTGATAAAAAAAAATTTCAGACATGTGGAAGATATTTTTTTTATACTAATCTACTCATTTTTTTTTCAATATATATATAATCTGTTTTGTTTTGAGTACAAATTTTCTTTATTTGTATTGCTAAGGCAAAATTGTGCAGTTGAAATATAGTGAGTGAGAAAGAAAGTTGGAGGCTATTTAACTTAACTCGATCTGAAGTTCGTTTAAAACTCGACTTCGATTGATTTTAACTGAACAAGTTCTATTTTTTTTACTCGTGTGCACTAGTAATTTTGAAATGTTAAAAAGCTATATTTGAATAGAAAAATCGATTATGTTATCTACATGGTTTTACGCTGATGATTCTCCACCGGAAGTAAAAATTCAGTGTGTTTCTACACAAAAATTAGTAAAATGAAAAATATAGTTAATCCAAATTCAACCCTATTTTGCCAAGAACTTTAAAAAAATGGTTTGGTTTTATTCATTGAAGTGTTATGTATGCGGTTGTGCATTTTTTTTTTTAATTATGAGAAAGATGAAGAGGCTCCATCAAAAGATAACTAGGATAGTTTTCGGATGAAAACTATTATCCAGAGACTTATAAGACATGTATAGGTTAAGTTTCTGGATTATCTATCCAGAAAGCTTTATTGTAAAGATATCAGTAGGAGCGTTTCTGGATCAAGAGCCGTCTAGAAAGTGTGTTATAGGATACCATTAAGATCGTTTCTGGATAAGGATGAAGTCGATCATCCAGAAAACGTATAATAAAATACCAATAGGATCATTTCCGGATCATCCAGAAGCTGTATTAAGGTATTGGTAGGAGAGTTTTCGGATCAATTGTCATCCAGAAACTGTACTATTGGATACCTTTAGGATCTATTTTGGATGACAGTTGTCCGAAAGACGTCCTAAGGCTAGTTTTCGGACCAAGATGTGTTTCCGTGCATCCTAGAATTGTCTTAATATTATCCAACAAGTGTCAGATGCAGGGTGTCTTGTGGATGACATCAGGAGTGTACTTTTTGACAAAGACAAGTGTAGGAGCATTATTGGACTGCCAGCGGATGTCAGATTATCCTGAAGATAATATCCGCAGGAGTCCCTAAGGATGTCATTGTGTTGTTGGGGAGCATGGGCGGATTTACGGGGGTGCCACGCCGCACCCCCAAAATTTTCGATTGGGTTTTGAAAAAAATTAGTTTAGTATATTTCACTCAGAAATGCAGTTGGGGAAAAAAAAATCATAGCTGCTATACTAGTAAATTTACTTGAATCCAGTGTATCACCACACGTCGCTAGTGCAAGAAAAACATAACTGTGCTCATATTAAGAATTAAAGTAATTTTATCCATTTGGAAAAAAAAAACCTAATAAATTATTTCATGCAAATAAAGAAACTTCTCAAACAATTTATTGTTCAGTGCTGTGTTATTGTATAAAATAATTGCATGTTCTGAAATTGGGTATTTATTCGTATATCAATACCAATTCTTCTATTTTAAAACAACAATGGCTAATAAAGTCAAAAAAAAAAAAAAAAAACATGGCTATTGCAAGAAACTTTATCAATAAAATCTACACCGAAATCAACCAAAAACCAACATTTTTAATGTAAATTTTCAAAAATTTTTGAAGGAGGACTCCCAGACATTTTGCTGCAGTGGTGCATCCAGGGGGAGGGGCACAAGACTGGTGACCCTCCCCACAAAATGCTGAGTAGATATTCTTTATAAAAAATATTCTTTATTATTGAAGAGAAGAAAAGATCTGATTTTGGGAAAACGCAGTTATTTTAAGGAAAAAAAAAGAATGTTAGGAAAAAATCTTAATTTCTTTCAAAAAGAAATATTGACATTTAAATTTTTCAACAGCTTCAGGTTATTGGCGGCGAACTGTATGCCTCCTCGCACAATCCTCTTTCTTTCATATCTCCCCCTCCCCCTTTTTTTTTAATTTTTTCTATTTCGTTTTCATTTTTTCTATTAGTCTTCAAAATGTTTCTTCTCTAAAGCCCTTTCTCCAACCAAAGTTATTACAGAGTACCTCAAATTTCGTTACTTGGGCTTCACTTTCGCAAAAGGAAGATCTTCTAATCATCTAAATACATCAAAAATCGTTTAAAATTGCGTTTTTGAAGCTTCAGTTTTGAAAAACTGCAGTGTCCCTTACGTTACCAAATATGGTCTTACACTCATGTGTTTAAGACTTTAATTTTGGAAAATATTCGAACAAGAGCCTCCGACCCCCCTTTCTATAATATCATCAAAGAGTGTTAATATTTTGGTTTTGAAAACTACTATTTCGAAATATTTAAGTAGGAGAATCCCTTTTTTTTAATACCATGGAGTATTGCAGAAGAACTTCATTTTTAGGGCTTCAATTTCGAAAATTTTCCAGGGGGGAGCTCCAGAACCTCCCGTCCGGTAACAGCATCAAAAATTGTCCTCCGTAGTATTTTTGGAACTTCAATAATGAAAAGTTAAAGACGTAGCGTGAGGGAGGGAAGGGAATACATATTTCTATCTGCTTTTCAAAAAATCGATTGGAGACAGTCTATGAATCTCATTCTTAACCCAAACTATAAATATGGACTATAGACTAAAAATATTTATAAGACTAAAATTTCTAAAAATATCCTTGGAGCCACACGTACCTTTCTTGCCCCTAAATATCACCAAGAACTGTAAAACTGCGTTTTTAAAACTACTATTTCAAATTTTTTTCTGGAGCGTGAATCCCATTCCAAACCAGTAGCTGGATTCACCCGACCCATTGCTTCTAATATCGTCTTTCGTTTAAGACTTTTTCTGCAGTTTGAAATGTTAAGAATTGCACATCACCTAATCTTACTAAATATGGTTTACATCGCGTTTTTTGGACTTAAAAGTGTGTCCGCCCTAAAATTATTTTCTGATTTCGCCACTGCCTTGTAATTCCGGGAATACCCCACCCCCCTCCCCAGGTCCCTGTTATTGTTGCACCCCCAAATATTTCAGCCTAAATCCGCCTATGTTGGGGAGTGCAAAAAAAAAAAAAAAAAAAAAAAAAAACATTTTTTTAAATTTGCGCACAGAACCAGCTTGTTTGAATAACATTGCAGGGACGTAGTTGGGGGAAAATGTTTGAGTATCGAACCCACCACCTCCAGCGTTCAAAGCTAATCTTCTTACCTCAGAACTACGGAAGCTCATCAAGGAATGTTTTTTGATCAAAATAACACATGTTAGCGTATGAAACAATTTAATCGAAACCGAAAATATAAGATTAGTTCAGTTAAAAGCCTGTTTCAATAAACTTGTTTACATATATTAACTGAATATCAACACCAAGTTACGTTGCTTCTGATAGCAACAAGTATATTCGCGGAAAATTTTGACACATGTATATTGTCAGCTTGGAAAATCCATTTCGAATAAATGCGTGTACAAGGTTGAAAAAATAAAGAAATAAAAAGTTGCAAGTTAACCGTTTCAAATATTAAAGCAGTATGCTGAAATTACAAATTACAGACAAAGATATCAGAAAGGAAACTGACAATTGTTTGTGTAATGGAGGAAAAGTTAAGTAACCTTAACTGCATGAAGCATAAAATGTTAATTTATTTATCTGAGAAAAGTACTTACCTCCGAACTTTAAAATTTATTCCATGAGGCGCCCGATTTTTTTCTTCTCATGCAGGTTGTTCGGTAGCGCAAATCGCTGACTCCCTTTCACTCAGCAGACACTCAGACACTTACAAGACTTATTATATATATATAT